>NW_017962992.1:247577-391949 GCF_001890905.1 Aspergillus aculeatus ATCC 16872
ACTACTAATACCCCCCCACCCCACACACACACACAAACTACCACCACCTAACCAACCCTCTCGAAGAAACCCAACCCAGCCCCAAAAAAAAAAACAGAAGAAGAAACGAAACATTCCCCCCGCCTCCCGTCAGCCCTACCCAGAAAATCTGGGTCCGGATAAAAAAGAAATCAGGCCCGAGCCGCGGATCGAACGCGGGACCTCTCGCAGATATGCTTGGGTTTGGAATCCCTAAGCGAGAATCATACCACTAGACCACCCGGGCTTGTTGTTGCAACTGGCTACAGAAACTGGTATCATGACGCTTGAGTAGGGTGGCACGGATGATGGTAGCAGTCCCTTGCGGGAGGGGCGGTGTCATCGTTATACTTCACTCCGTACCATACGTACAGCTACAATATATTGCTATGTACTTAGTATGGGTGGCTGGCTGGCTGGGTCCTTTTCGAAGTGACAGCAGCCCTAGACTACCTTACTAACCGCCCGCGTGGACCTAACTAAGGTTAACTAACTAGTCTAGGTACTGTAACTAGTGTAACTAACTACCTAAGTTGACTAAGCTTGGTACAGTACTTTGGGATGATGCTGGTGGGTTTGCATGTACACACACACCCCCCCCTGCCTGATCAACATTCTGTTGCTCTTCTGCTGTAACAGGTGCCTAGGCAATCATCTGGTTCTCTTAACTGATCCCAGAAATTGTGGGTCGGTGAGTCGGTGAGTCGGGCGCCTATCCGTATGCATCTCAGTAATCCCGAAGTGAACGACGAATATATCCAGCCAAGCTTGGGCTGACAGAATAAGATTCAAAATCTAATGAGTTCACTGCAAACCTGGCTCCGGCGAAATCATATATACTTCATTGGTTATGTCTGCTATGCTATGCTATGCTAATAGACACCGAAGCAGGCTAAAGGCGCGACTCAACAGCGCACAAGACAGTAAAACCGAACGCGGACCCCGGTAGGCTTCAAATGTAAGACGGGGTCGATATGTTAATTGCTATGTCATCAGGGATAGAAACAAGGGGAACAAGCCACTATAATACTAGGCATAAACACAAGTGAATACAACGCTGAGGATACATCCCAAAAAGTGCAGTGCGGGGTTGGTGATTAGATAATAACAGGTAAAACCGGGCGGACGTGAGCGGCGTGCATTATAACATCGATGAAGACGCCGTTACATTTGCTGAGGCATGATAAAAGCACGTTTTCGGGGATCGTCGTCCACAGGCGCGCTACGCTTCTGAGACGGATTGAGGGTCATTGAATCGGTGGTTTGAGGCTGGACATGAGGGTGAAGCTGAGGATGAAGGTTGAAGTGCGGGTGCTGGTGAGCATGGGCATGTGCATGGGGGTGTGTTTGTGCCTGGGCTTGCATCTGATGGGCTTGCAACTGATGCGCCTGGGGAAGATGGGGTTGCAGATGTGCTTGTGGTTGCAACTGCATTGGCCGAGAGGCTTGTTGATGCACTTGATGCACCTGTTGCTGCTGCGGTTGCAGCTGTTGGGTGTGGGCTTGCGTATGAGCAGGAGCATGGGGCTGGTGTTGAGCTTGCATCTGGTGGCTTTGCATATGCGGAGACTGCAACTGATGAGCCTGCATATGCGGGGATTGAATCTGATGGGCCTGGAGATGAGGTTGGGGCTTGACCTGCATCTGGTGTATTTGGAATTGAGGCTGCACCGCAGTTTGAGCCTGTTGGTGATGTGCAGGAGGTTGTTGAAGCTGGAACTGATGCAAGTGCTGATGCTGAGGCTGGGGCTTTGCATGAGCCTGAGCTTGCGGCTTGGTTTGAGCCTGTGGCTGAGCTTGTGGCTGCTGACGAGCTTGTTGCTGTACTTGTGCCTGGGCCTGCTGTTGAGCATGCTGTTGTTGATGAGGATGTTGAGCCTGGTGTTGGACATGCTGAGCTTGCTGCTGCTGCTGCTGCTGGTGGAGATGAGCTTGCTGCTGCTGAATCTGTTGCTGGTGAAGGTGAGGATGCTGTTGAGCCTGCTGTTGCAGTGCCTGGTGAGATTGAGGCCGAGTCTGTTGCGGTTGTTGATGTTGCTGCTGCTGCCCTTGCACCTGTTGCTGTTGTTGCTGAGGCTGTTGAGGCTGGACTTGCATCAACGGTGTTTGCTGTTGCGGCCGCTGCGGTTGCTGATGTGACTGTTCCTGCTTGATCTGCGCCGATTCTCCTGCAGTCTGATCAGGTTTGACCCCCTCAGCTAGGGCTTTCGCTTGCGCTTCCGCCTCCTCTGCTGCCTTTCGTGCCAACACATCCGCCTTTCGGGGCCGCCCGCGAGGACGCCCCGTACCCGGTTTAGACGAGGGCTTCTTAGGTGGCCGAGGCTTCGGGGGCTGATCGCCGCTCACCTCCGTCTTGCGTGGCCGTCCACGACCGCGCTTTTGTGGAATGATGGTTCCATCAGGCAAGACAATCGGAGGCAGAGGAGGGAGCTTTGGTCGCTTCTTCTTGGGAGGGGGTGGCGGCAAGGGATTTCCATCGGGACCAAGGGCTGGTGGTGGGGGAGGGAGGGGGACCGTGATGGGTGTACCATCAGGGCCAATGATCGTGGTGGTCTCCTGCGGCTTCTTGGGCTTCTTTGGCTTGCGGGGTTTTGGCACCTCCCCAGGAGCGAGCGGCTTGCGAGGACGACCCCTCTTTTTAGGAGTCTGACCATCGACTTGGGAAGCCGAAGGAGCTCCCGCGACAGACCCGGGAATGGCATTATGGACAGCACCAGGAAGAGACCCCGAAGTAGTCCCAGGGACAGCGCTATGGGCAGCGGCACCTTGAGCGGAGCCGGCAGCAGTGGCAGCAGCCGAAGCAGGTGCCACGTTAACGGGGGCCGTGGCAGGGGGTTTGGCAGGGCTGCTAGCACCACGCTGTTGTTGGCTCGAAGGCCCTAGTTGAGCTTGGAAAACGGGATGAAACTGCCCGTTAATGTGCACCCCAGCGGGGACTGGCGATGCAGCGGGCTTGGCCTGTTTCTTCCGGGGCTTACTAGGTGCTGTCTTTTTCTCCGCAGTGGAGGTGGATGACTGTGGCGGACGCTGCTGCTGGGATTGAGTCTGAGCTTGAGCCTGAGGCTTGGTCTGCGGGTGGGCCTGAGGCTGGGCCTGGGGTGGGTTCTGCGGCTGGGTCGGAGTTTGAGCCTGCGGTTGACGAGCCTGCGGTTGTATTTGGTGGTGCTGAATGAACTGATGTTGCTGCTGAGGTTGCTGATGCATGAGATTGTGCTGTTGCTGATGTTGTGGCTGCTGCGCTTGCTGCTGCTGCTGCTGCTGCTGCTGCTGCGGCTGTTGATAATGATGTTGATAATGATGGAACTGGATCTGTTGCGGTTGGGGTTGGAAAGGTGATCGCTGAGCATGCTGCTGCTGGAAACGGGCCTGCTGCTGTTGCTGATAAGTCTCTTGCGTTTGTTGCTGTTGCTGAGCCTGCTGCTGCCGTTGGGCGGCTTCTTGTTGGGCCTTGAGTTGAGCTTCCTGCTGAGCTTTCCGCTGCTGGGCTTCTTGCTGAGCCTTCAATTGCGCCTCTTGTGCTTTGAGTTGTTCCTGCTGCGCCTTGCGCTGGGCTTCCTGCTGGGCCCTGAGCTGAGCTTCTTTTCGCTGCTGGGCTTCTTGCTGAGCCTTGAGCGCGGCTTCTTGCTGTGCTTTCAACTGCGCTTCTTCCTGAGCCTTACGCTGGGCTTCCTGCTGCGCTTTCAGAGCCTCCTGCCTCCGCTGCTCTTGCAATTTCAGTTGAGCTTCTTCCTGTGCCTTGCGTTGAGCCTCCAATTGAGCCTGTCGCTGAGCTTCGGCCTGGGCCTGTCGCTGGGCCTCTTGCTGCGCTTTCAGATGAGCCTCCTGCTGGGCCTGCTGTTGCTGCTGAAATGTCTGCTGCGCATGCTGCTGATACGGCGACTGCTGGGCCTGGGTCTGATAAGGAGAGGCCTGGTGCGGAGACTGCTGATATTGCGCATGGAACTGAGGCAGCTGCTGAGCCTGAGACTGGTACGGAGATGCCTGCTGAGTCTGTTGGAAAGGCGATTGGTGGAATTGATGCGTGGCTTGGCCGGCCCCGAGCATCGGCGACGCGGCGGCGGGAGTAGGCGTTTGCGCATTGGGAAGCGAATGGGCGCCCTGGCGCTGCTGCTGCAGATGTTGCTGCTGGAGCCGCTCGAGCGACTGCTGAGGAGACGCGATACCCATGGTGTGCGCATGGGGCGACATGGCCGCCTGCGCATTCATGGCATGGGAGCGATAATTGGCCATGGGGTTCATGTTCCGCTGAAGACTCTGCAAGGACAGGTAAGGATCCTTCAATTGGCCGATCGAATCGGCGTTCCGGGACAGCAGATCGGACGAGCCCTGCGGAGTGAAATGCCCCGGGAAGGAGTTGAAATGTCCCGCCGTATTGAGGCCGACAAGCGGACTGGATGAGGCCGGGGTCATTTTGCGGGGATCCGGGGAATGAGCGGCCAATTCGGTCTGTGTATGGGCGCGAAGCAGCGAGCTATTGCCGGTTAATCCGGCGCCATGATGAGGGTGGGTTGCGGTGGCCGCATTCATGGACGGGGACTGCAGCTGGTGGTGGTGAGGATGTTGTTGTTGTTGTTGCTGTTGTTGATGTTGAGGATGGTGATGCTGGGGATGCGCATTCTGCTGGGGCGCCCGTTGCTGATGGAACGGAAGACCATTGTAGCCCATCATCTTCGGGGGAATGTATTAGACACTAATCCCGCCCGAAGACAATTGCGTGGCTATTTTCCCAGGAAAATAGGATGAACGTGGTGGTGCTGATATCAAATCAACCAGAGTGATAATACTCGGGGGGGAGGCGACGAACATGTGACCACCGCGTCGGCAGGAAGCGATACGGTTACAGGGGCGGTCGGGCGGGCGGTCTGTGGGGGTGGATGGTGGTGGTGGTGGTGACGGTGGTGTTTGCTGACCAAGGCGGAGTGGGTGACTTTGGGGGGGTATGAGTGAGTACGAGTACGTACTGTACGTGCCGCGATGGAGAGTGACTTGGACGGGACGGACTGACCTCACCCTCACACACCGGGGGCAAGGAGGGGAGGGGGGAGGGAGGGGGGGGGGGCCCTGGAGGGGTGGCGAGAAAGCCAATTCCAGACCAAAACTCCACCAGCTCTTCTTTAACAACGGAGGTGGAAGGTCGGAAGCCCGATGACAGCGAGAAAGAGAGAGAGAAAGAGAGAGAAAGATGGACGAACCTGAGCAGTAACCGCAATACAGGATCGGAACAGTTGACGACAGACACGCGCACGGGGGCGCGTCTGCAACTCTCTTTTCTTTTTTTTTTTTTCCTCTCTCGGGCTGGGAAAATAGAAAATGAGAAAAGCGGCCGCTGTGACGATAACAATTAAATGTGGAATAAGCAACGATCCCGGCTCGATCCCCAATCCGGAAGCGACAGACGAACGAAGGGCCTCAGGCTGCCACAGGCTGTCAGGCTACTAGTAGAAGGGCGCGGTACGGGGTACTGTACGGTCAGTACCAGGCAAGCAAGCAGATCAAGCAGGCAAGTAGGCAGGTAAGCAGGCAAGCAGGCAGCTAAGGCAAGCAGCTTGCTGGTAAGGCTAACAGTAATGACAACAGCCGTTTCTCTGCCCGGGGAAACTACGGTCGATCCACAAAGACCAGCCGCGCACTCGGTTGGGAAGGGGGAGAGAAAAAAAAGAAAGGGTAAAAAAAGAAAGCGAGAGCTGAAAAAAAGGGGGGGGAGGAGAAAGGGAAGGGAAAGCTGGAGGGAAAAATAGAGGAATGCCCAACAAGCTGAATGCAAGGTGTGAACAGTCGGTCTCTCTCCCACAAGGCAATGACAATAATAAGGACAGAGATTCCCTCCACTCTGCACTCACCACAAGAGATAATAGTGATCTCAAAATCACTCTTCAAGCAGTCAATCAATCAATCAATCAATCGAGATAGAGATACTTGGGGGATCTTGGAATGGATCGTGAAGTCTGGAGATGGTCGCGCGCGATGATTTGTTTGGGGTTGTGGATGGAACTCCGTCCCTTTTTTTATTTTATTAAATTTTTTAATTTTTAATTTTTCTGATTTTCCCTCTTTTATATTATTTTTTTTCTCTGCTCTCTGGGGAAATTTGGGATTTTCAGTTTTTGCTTGGAGGGGGCGGTTTTATTTGGGGGAAGTGGAGCGACACGTGACTCGCCGCCGGGCTGGCCAGTCACAGGCCGGGCTTCGTGTCGGGCTTGGACTGGTCGGGCACAAATCGAGATGACGACAAAGATTGGTACACACTAGGAGTACTAGGTAAGATGATGGCATCTTTACTTGTATACTAACATGCAGTCCAGAGACAACCTCTCGATATCAACAATTAAAGGGAGTACTACGTAGGTACGATGTATCCCTCGAAGCCGACAACCTATAAGTTACCTGCCAGTGACGTCTTGACAGCAATACAAAACAATGAAGTCCTAGCGTCTTCTGGGTCCCGAACTCCCGAGCATTACTACCAAACACTATAATCTGGTTCCCGCAGGGTGAATAAAATAAATATTCCCTTCTCTAAATAACCAAAATCGTCATCCACCACCACCAAAAAAAATCCCCCTAGAAAAAAAAAAGATAAATCTGTCACCCCTAAAATAAGTAATCAATTAAAAAAAATTATCTGAACAGGAACCACATAGCCTGCCTGGCCATCAAAGTTCGATCTAATCATTTAAGCTTAATTCGCCCACCCAGGCGGTTTGTCACTGTTCCTGAGCGCAATTCGGCGTGCGTGCAGCATGGATACTTACCAGCACACCTCGAAACTAGATGCTAACTGATACCATACTAACCTTTGAATGCCAGAACTCTTCCAGGATCAAGACCTATTTGCGCAAACTATATATTAGAAAACCCACGTGCAAACAAAAAAAATTCCCTGAGATAATAGAAACACCGACAAACCTCAAGCACTCTTCGATCCCACATCGACCCCGCGCTGGTCCTCCCCCTCCCTGGCCTTCAAGTCAGCCAAACAAGGCGCAAAGAACAACCGACCCGACAGCACCCCTTGCAACGTGCCCACGCCCACCACTCCCCACAACACCACCACACAGAGGGAGAGAATCTATCCCACCCAAAAACATCAGCATCCCTTCACACCCAAACGGACCTATTCTTAAACACGCAAGGAGAATGAGGAGAGAACATACCGTGCCCAACACCCTAAAAAACTCCGACGGCAACTCCTTCCCCAGCTGACAAGTACTCGTCGCAAACACCCCGAGCGGGAAGGTAAACCCCCACCATCCGATATTGAAAGGGAAGCTCCGGCACCGCGCAATCGAGGCAATCGCCAGGAAGAGCCACACCAGGCCGAATGACCAGAGGATCAGGCCGACCATGAAGCCCACCGTGTAGAACACCGGCCCTGACTCAAACCCGGACTCGGAGTCCAGCGTCAGTGTCTGGGTCTGCGGGAAAATCGTCTGCGCCGCGCTGCCGAGTTTCATGATGCTACACCATGGGTGAAGGGTTTCAGTTAGCCCATCCATTTCTTGACCATCACCCAGGGGTTAAAAAGGGTTGTGGGCGATATAGGGGCGTGTATCCCGTAGACACACACTCACTCACCCGAATCCGCCCTGTCCGAGAGGGCCCAGGGGTAGGAAAACGCTCACGATCACCGCCTTGGGGGGCAATTTGTGCAGCGTGAGTCGTTGGAGGTAGATCACCATGACCATGAGGGCGAGCGGCAGGCCGATGCCCCACAGGATATAGCTCACGATGACCGTCCACAGGGCGTGCTGCGGGTTGGGGAGCACGTCCGCGACGATGGCCCCCGACGACGCGGCAACGATACAGCTGACGATGGGCAGAAGCCACACCGCGGTCATCGATGAAAGCTGGGTCTCACTCCCGTGAGCCATCCTGGTCGCATGCGAATGAGCGTGACTGCTAGAGAAACAAAAGGTTGTGAAAGACCGCTTACAGCAGAAAAGGTAATGACAATGCCGTGATCACGGAGAAGACAGCATCGAAGATCCACAGTCCCCAAGCAAAGTTTCGGCTCCACTCTCCCCAGGCCGGGACACACACGAAGCAGAACATGTTGATGATGGTTGCGAATCCCATCGGAAAGGTGCCGATGAACATCGACTGCACGGGGTGTCTGATCATCGCGAAGAAGATCTCCGGGTACAGCATGTAGCGGAGAAGGGTAATGATACATCCGGTCGCAAAGAGCAGGACATTCAGGGCGAAGATCGCGACGGAGATCCAGTAGAGCCATTGGCCGTTGTAGGGTAGAGTGTTCAAGAGGATGGACACTATTCCGGTGCCCATGGTGACAGAAAACCAGCTGGATCCAGGTCAGCTTTTGCGTCTCACAGAAGCCATTCTGACCAGGCAATCATACGAGGGAGTGAAATGACGGACAACCCTCCTCCAACCCACATCATGTTTGGAGGGCTCGGTGGGTGTAGAATTGCTTTGGCAGGTCATAGTTTAGCAAAAGTTCTTGAAGGGCGAAAGTCGGCAATTGACGGAACGCCACCCACGACTTGATATACACCAAGCTGAGTGGGTTGTTCCAGAATAGTGATATGAAGATGTCGATATATTGATATGTGTCGCAATCAGAAATAGAATTTACCAAGAACATAGGGTATTTTCGAGAACTTCAAGAAGGTGAGTCACGTTCTCTGAATCTCGCCTGACAAACTTCCGTTGTACTCGACACTATGTAATAATTCGGCCGAATAAAAGCAGGATGGGACGGCTACAGTCGGCGACTCGGCGACAACCGTCGAACGGCGACTGCGGCAACTATGTGTGTATTGTATGAACCCGGTTCCTCCTAAACAACCACAGCAACACAACAACACAACAACAACGACAACGACACAACAGATTTATCAGTTCCAACTGGAGCTGTACGAACTGCCACTATCGTATGAGCTGCTCCAATATGAATCGCTCGAGCCACCGCCGCCAGACGAACTGCTTGAGTCACCGCCGTATGAGCTGCTTCCTCCGGCCGAACTGCTGCTATACGAGCCAGAGCTACCTCCTCCATATGAACGACTCGAACTGCTACCGTGGTAGCTACTGCCACTACTATGAGAGCGGCTGCTGAGATACGGGTTCCAACCCCCAGTATAGCCACTGGACCAACCGTCGTGATTGCGACTGCCGTACCCAGAGGAGTTTGTACTGGAATATCCGTGCCCTGAACCAGTTTGGACCTCTCCATCTCTAGTAGATCTTGCTGCGCCAGAATCAGTCTTCCGGGTGTGGTCAACATGACCGGGATGTTGATACTTCGAGTGACCTTTCCACGTCGCGAAAGTGGAGTCGTACTGGTAGGAGGCTCGGGGGCAACCGTCATTGACCCCAGACTGAATTTGCTTGGACGAGTCTTCGCGACATTCGGTATCCTCTTTCTCTGTTGTACCTGCGTCTCTGGTAGTGTATTGAACATCTCGTTCATGACCGGCTTCGTAATCGGTCCTGTTTGGATGCACGGTGTCCCGGTACGTTTTGTCTCGGTGTTCCTGCACTGGAGCTCCCTCATTGGCTTTGGTTTGCTGGGAGTCATCAGTCGAGGAGACACCATGCGACGAATACAATGATTCCGGGCCGGTCATCGATCCAGAGCTGGGTTGAGATTGAGAATTGCCATCTGCATCGCCAGGGGAAGAGTGAGCAGAGTGAGCAGCGTGATAATCTGCATCAGTAGATGCCACCTCGTCACAGCTCTCATCGACAAAATCGTTGGTATGCAATTGATCGAGGTCATATAGAAGCCCTTCAAATCCCAGGAAATCTAGATTTGTCGGTTCCTTTCTTGAGTCTTCCGTTCTGGGTAAGGAGAATCTCCCGCCACGACCGCTGCCATCGACATCGGGCCTCCTGGCACGCTTGTTGCGCAAAGCTTCGTATTCCTGAATCTGCTCAGGCCGTGGTCGTGAAGCCCACTTAGCGAGAAAGTAATGACTGTAGGTCCCCGCTTCGTAATAGTGGCTATAGGGTTGGGCGCGGTGAATCCCTCCCAGTTTCACCCTTGTCAGTGACGGGTGTGCCTGTCGAAGACCCTTGTCCGCAGAATGGAGCCATTGGGTCGCTTGCACGAACTTTTCACTTCGAGCCATAGCCGTCGCTCCTCGGTTCAGGAGAGACAAGGCCGTGAGAACGGTAAGTCGATCACGCATCCAGGAAACATCTTTCATTCCTCGATTGCTTGGCTTCGCTGTGGCGTACATTTGTGGACCCCGCTGGAGATGTAACGCGATTAAAGACCAAGCGTCGAATGGAAATGCCCAGATATGCTTAGCGAGATTACAAGATCCGCAGAATTCGGGGTGCTGCTGATATGCTTCCGTGCAATCCCAGGGGAAAAGATCCTGGTACTTGTATAATGTACCACCAAACGCGCCCCAGTCGTACCAGTACTCCTGGAGAGTGTCTAGAACATCAGCCTCATCATGTCGACCGAAGTGGAAGCGAAGAAGGTACTCCTCGATCAGTCCGCTAGGAACATCGTATTTCGTGCGGACTTGGCTACGTAGATAGCTGTCCTGTGGACAAACAAAGCTCATGAGATATAACGGAGATGCGGCCCCCGAAGCTTGACCCGCCGAAGCCCTCTCAATCAAAGGTTCAAATAAATCCATGTCAATGAGTGAGTCGCAAAATGATTGACAATTATTACCGATAGCACTCCAGGTGAGTGTTGTGCTTGGATCGAGTAACTTCTTTGCAATCCCCTGCAAATAGATATTGACCTTTGGCTCAAGAAGGGTTTTGAGTTTGGTCATTATTTGATCCAGCGCAGTGTCTAGAATCTTGCGCTGTTCCTTGACGGGGAGTCCTGGATGGTCGAAATAACCGCGACTAGCCGCCACAATAAGCCATATAATCTCAGATTCCTGCCCAGCATAGGAAGACCCAGAAAGGGCGCTGGTGAAGGGTACCCCGACAACCTGTTTCATGATAGCTTTGTATCGTTTGGGAGTTCCAACGAGGCGCTGCTGCTGCTTCCAAAGGCGTCTCTTAGCGTCGCCACCAATTGCTAAACTAGGATGACGAGAGCGTGGACTGCAGGAGTCAGGCCTATCATGGAAGGTAGATAGTTCTCGAATAGTGACTAAGGCGCCTTGCTTGGTGCTGCATTGTTGATCAGTAAGTCTTTCAGAAGCATATGTAATGAAATAGTTCGATGCTTACTTTGCGACCCCATTTTCAACGACCAGGGGCCCAACTCGTAAGGCCATATGAACATTGCCAAAAGGGTATTGTTGGGCAAATTGGCGAAAGAATAACGGTATATCTTCGTCTGCCATGGCTTCCTTCACTGAAGCAGTGTTTGCATCCTGGTCACGAGCGAAAGGGACTTCCTTTTCTGGTTGTGGTTGCAAGGGCGGCTGCTTCGAATTGGGTTCTCCTCTCAAATTCACTTTCCTGGCTGGCTCATATGTCCCCTGTGCAGCTGTAATATTTGATTTGACTCGGAATCTCGTCATTTTTTTGTCTTTCTTCCTATGATCACGGACTGTAGACTGTAGACCGTGATATTTTGCGAGGGCGACTCGAGTGTTGAGTTGGAGTAATTTGCATCTTTTCGCGAGTGGAATTGCAACATGTCTTTCTCCCTTAGGAATTGGAAACAGGGCACCTGGAAATCCGGTGCTGTCGAGGCGAGAGACGTCTGCACAATGACATATATTCCGACCCAGGGCAGGAGTAATGGCTTCGGCGAGAACGCAGTGCTTGTATGCTTTGACATATTGTTCTCTGCCAAGATAGAGTTTTCGATAACAGTCCTCGCAGACGGTGAGTTGTTTTGCATGGTTCGATTTGCCACTATGGGTAAACATGCTACCTCGAATGATACTGGAGCAGTCCGAGCATTTCAGAGGCTCAAGTCGGGCATTCCAGTCACTATCAAAACCAGACAGAGTGACTAGAGGTTTTGTTAGGTAATTGTACTGATTGACACATCATGTGGTATTCGGTCCATACGTTGCGGAATGGCAGGTCGAGCCCAGAAGCCAAGGTCTTCTAAAGGTGGACGGTGCTCAATCAGTTTGTCGATATCGAGGAGCCCTGCGTAGGCTCAAGGTCAATTGGGATACTCTCAGGCTGGCACCCTTTAGACTCACCCGCAGCTTGTAGGAGGATACGTGCCCGCTCCTGGATACCGGAAGATGATACAATGTCTTAAGAAAGCTTCATTAGCTTTGGGCGAGAGAAGCAGACAATGACAAACAACCTTCTGCGTTCGTTCGCACTTCATCCTTAACATCAACGTTAGTGCTCTGAAATTCTACCTGCGCGAGTTTTGCTTTGCGTAAAGCCTCCTTGATTTTTGTGCCGTTCATAACAGAGGACAAGATCTTGTCCTGGTCGGCTGTCCTCGCAGTTTTCTCTTCCCCTATATCGGCAGAACAAGTTAGCCCGAGCTTGATCGTAGTGGACAGACCAGCACATTACCATATCGTATCGCAAAAGCTCGTGTCTCCTGAGTAACCTGATCCATAAATGTGTCAAAGCCGTGTAAATTGTTGTCATGCTCATCATCTACTGCCACATCTGTATACTCTGATTGCTGCCAGGTTTTCAAAGTGCGTATGATATTTTCGAGCTCGAGCCTCACGCCATACCAGTACAGAGTCTCAAGCTCAGACTGCAAATGCGCGCTAGCAGGCCCTACCAATTTCCACAGGGCTCGGGGAGCATGAGTGATGTTCGGCAGCGAAGATCGCTCGAAATGGTGCCTGAGGCGAATCCCACTCAGGCAAGACATGGTGGCTGCTGCATGGATGGGGGGTTTTTTTTGGATTCCAGTAGGTGCCAAATTGAGGATTGTAAGGTTGAAACTCAGCTCCTCCACAATCTCAAGACATCATATCACGATTGAGGAACTGAGCCCCCCCCCTTTACAGCCTGAGGAATAGGTTTGTTGCTGGGGGTGCAAGGCTGGAAAATACGAGAATCGCCAAGGCCAGGCACCGGCCTCGTGCTTAGAGCCCGGGGTATCCGAGGCTGTGCAAAAGTGAGGCTGGATGCCCAGAGTCGCCGAACGAGAAGGATTCGGAATTAGTCCGCTGATTAATGTATACTTTGAGATTGCGACCCCATCTGCCAAATCAACTAATCTTCCGAGTTGACCCTCGGAACCCGCGGCGGTTAATTGTACTGCTCGATTCGATAAATGTGAAAACAACCTTGTTCTTGTCAAGACTCTAGTGTGTAGCCGTCTTCGCCGACGATGGTAGAGGCTTTTCTGGCGTCACTCATCCTTTCTTTCGGAGGGCACTTTCGATTCTTTCGTGCTGCCTGGATCCCATAACGATTATGCGTGCTTTGTTTAAAGGAGGTTCTGTAAGCGATGACATGCTCTTATTATCATGCTTCCCCAATCACCCCGTTTGCCTGACCAGCCACAAGCTGTCCCACCGTCTGCGCATAGTACTTTCGCTTATGAACGGAAAGACGACAGAAGAGCAGTCTGTCAAACTCGTTCCGGGAGATGGAGGCAGCGCGTAACTGCGGTGAGTGTTCCTGCGAACTCCCCAAACGCATAAACAAAACGATACGGGGCCCAACATGGCTGTAAAGAGAGCGCGGTAATGGCCAGCAACCTTCAGCGTAGTCGGAGAATAAACCAGAAGCTTGCTCGCATCCAGCATCCGCTTCTGCGTCCACAAGGGATGGATCATCTCGCGGCCGTAGTAGGTTAACAAGAGATAAGACATAGTTTTTATCTGCTCTAGTGACAAGGTCGAACTCGTTGATGAGGTTCAAGCATAAATTCGTAGGCAGTCTTTGATGCCTGATGCCATGCATCAACGGTAATGTGACTACTGGTGGGGCACCAAACGTGACGCAAGAGAAGCGTCTTGCGTTCTTGGGAAGTTCCTCTGAGATATAGTGGAGAAACAATAGTGAGGCTACGGCACCTCCTGCGGAGTGACCGGTGAAGAGAATGTGACTGCCAGTGTCAGCATGGAGACGACTGTAGGCTTTTATTCTTTCAGAGACGATGGCTGCCAGTGCCATTGCACTATGCAGAAATCCGGAATGGGCCCCTAGCTTGCTCTGGGGCGAGTGATCATCGAGCTCAAAACAGGCAGGATTCTGATAGAGACAGCCATCAGAATGATGACCGCCTTAAGTGAGGACAGAACCATTGACTTACAATGAAGTGACTCGCATCTTGTGGCTTGCTGTTGATGTTGACTATATGATCCACAGTACTGGCAGTTCCTCTGATCGCGATGACCAACACAGGCAGAAGCTCATTTCCGTTTGATATCTCCTGCAAATCAACCGTTGTGAAAGTAGCAGCCTTGACTGTTCCATTGAGAGAAGGCGTAACTTCATGGTCATGTGTCAATACACAATTCTTGATTGTGCGTGGGAGGCGGATGGAAGCAGAGTTGTAGGACTCATTCGCGCAGTTCCATGCGAGTGATATGAGAAGAGATTGATCTTGCGAGCTTAAGTGCATTAGCTGAAGCCCTTTTACCAAGAATAGAGGGGATCCGGTTTACCATGTCCACTTCTCGTCACATTGCTCAGGGCTCAGCTGCGCGTTGTCATATCTGGATGCCTCATCATCCAAGCGCGTGGCCAGAGCCCGAGCCTGGGCACAGAGATTATCTTCCAGCAATAGATATTAGCGACGAGCAAGCTGTCTCAGGTTGGAGTCAAGTAGCCACCTTCAAGGTCAATGCCCTTGAGAGAGGCACCAAGAACATCAGATAGCTCTGCTGCTGCTACAGATGCGCCCTGTAAATTGTCGATGGAGGCAGTTCCTGACGTTGGAGGAGCTGCCGAGGCGCGTAGAGCGGATGCGGTTGAGGCTGGATGGTTCTTGACTAGTTTGAGCAATCGCTTCATGTTGATGGTATGCTTGCCAGTTGTGAGGCGTTATTAAGGATGATCATGCAAGAAACATAAGTAGAGGGAAGTTTTGTACAGTAGATAGTATGAGTCGATAGGTATCCAGTAAGCAAGAAACTTTCCCAATTAGGCAATGCCGAGGGACGGAGATCGGCTCCATCTGCCATCCGTTTGTGGTTTTCTCCACTGCTGATTCTACCCGTGCCGTCTGCCGTCTCATCTACCGTTTACAATCATAGAAAACAACCTTGAACAAGAATCTTAATAAATTCAGAAGCAGTCAGAAGCAGTCATTAATCCCAGTCAAACAAACACAAGAAGAGAACAACAAGCAGAAAGAAGAGAAAAAAAATGTCATCCATTGACCCCCACAACATCAACCTGATTTCCACCTTCCTCGCCCATGAGCAACTCCCCGCAGCACAGCCGCCCCCCCATGCAGTCGACTGCATTGTGATCTGCGTGTCCGCCATCCTCCACCAGGCTGAAGCGGTCTTCACATTCCTCGGTCACAACCCGCACGCCACCCAGACCCTCGTCTTCTGCGGCGGGACTGGCCACTCCACCCCTTACCTTTATGAGGCGGTGTCCAAGCACCCCAAATATGCGCATCTTGCCCCAGAGACTCAAGGCAAGGCAGAAGCCCAAGTGCTCCACACCATCTTCACGCGAGGTTTCGAGACCGTGGCCTCGGACTTCCGGAAGGCTGGAGGCAACCTGCTGGTCGAGGACCAGTCCACGAATTGCGGGCAGAACGCGATACAGACCAGGCGCCTGCTGGAGAGGAATGCCATCCCGGCACCCAATTCCGTAATTATCGTCCAGGATCCCACCATGGCCCGAAGGACGATTGCCTCATTCGTCAAGGCCTTTGCGCCGTTGACCCCGGATTTCATAAGCTGGCCAATCATAGTGCCGCGGGTCCGGTTGCAGGAGGATAATGAGCTGGTGTACGATGTAGATGGGATCCCTGCAGATTCGCTGTGGAGTATACCTCGCTTTCTGGGACTGCTGATGGGTGAAATACCGCGCCTGAGAGATGATGATAATGGCTATGGGCCACGGGGTAAAGGGTTCATTGATCATGTCGATATTCCAGAGGGCGTTGAGCGAGCGTTTCATGGCTTAGAGCGCGGGATGCTAGGATCGGAACTAGCCAAGAGATGACTCTGATTGGTCAAAGCTTGCTATTTGGATTGCCTTTCTTCAAGGATTACCTATCTTCAAGACTATTTTGACTCTTCATAATATGGTAGTCTCGGGGATAGTGCAGCTATCGTAGGCAGAGTGCCCCTGAAGAGAACAATGACGACATTTTGTATTACTCGTTTATAAAATCGCGGGACACAAGGCGTCGAATATCAAGCGATCTTGGCGTCGCGAATGTGATGCTGGGCCGTCTTGGTAGGGCCTGAGCGCTGGGTGCAACACGAAGAACCCAACTGGCACGTAACTCACTGGATGCTCGGCCTTCACTCACCCGACAGCTGCACCTGAACAATGTCTTCTTTCCCGCTCGCATCAGACCGACCCGGATTTTCAGGGCAGAAGCTTTATGGTGATTGCTTGTTGCACGCATCACCCCGCCGCACGTACCCCACAAAGTCGTCAGGCGATGCATCTAGCTGGGGGGATGAGTTCTTGCTTGACAATTGCCGAGATGAACCTCCTGGCCGCCCCTGGAACTAAATCCTTCGCAGAAATCACTATCAATCTGGGATGTGATCAGCGCTTCAAGCCTCGAGACGGATTCTCAAGTAGTGCTGACACACTGGCTTGCGTGGCGGTATAATCAATCAGAATTCTCCATGAATAAGGAGGAGCTTGGGGTTTGAAGCCTCTGTGAGGAAGCTTGACTCCGGTCACTCCACTGGGCTTCTGAGCAAAAACAGTAGAGATCATCATCCAAAGGGGTTCTGACACTTTATGTCACGGAGTAGGAAGCCACAATCAACGTCCGACAGGACGGAGAATCTTCAGCCTGCTTGATTTCCCAGCGGCTCGAGGGGGTCGAGGATAAGTGTACGTTGTAGATTCTCCGGTGGACATGAGTCCCTGACCACAATCACCATGAACGCTCCTTACTGCGATATAAAAGCTGCGTTTGCTGCGTAAGTTCTTGAGAAGAATTCCAAGTATCAAGCAAGTCGAGGTTGCTCCCATTGATCCAAGCCAGTCATGCGTGGTCTTTTCCTTCTTGCTCTGGGTGCTATCCCGGCGCTCGTCAGCGGTCAACTCTCTGGCAGTGTTGGCCCGTTGACCTCCGCTTCCACCAAAGGTGCGACAAAAACATGCAACATCCTCAGCTACGGCGCAGTGGCTGACAACTCGACCGATGTGGGGCCTGCCATCACATCGGCCTGGGCTGCATGCAAAAGCGGAGGTCTTGTCTACATCCCATCTGGCAACTATGCCCTAAACACCTGGGTCACCCTGACTGGGGGCAGCGCGACCGCAATCCAGCTGGATGGTATCATCTACCGCACAGGTACCGCGAGTGGGAACATGATTGCAGTCACTGACACCACCGATTTCGAGCTGTTCAGTAGCACCTCCAAAGGTGCTGTGCAGGGATTCGGCTATGTGTACCATGCGGAGGGTACCTACGGAGCACGAATTCTGCGCTTGACCGACGTGACTCATTTCTCCGTGCACGATATTATCTTGGTGGATGCGCCTGCTTTTCACTTTACCATGGACACCTGCTCCGATGGCGAGGTGTACAACATGGCGATTCGTGGTGGCAATGAGGGCGGCTTGGACGGGATTGATGTCTGGGGAAGCAACATCTGGGTTCACGATGTAAGTCAGGCCCGAGTGGCAATATGCTACTTCTCGGTCGCTCACGAGATGTGCATTCGTATAGGTTGAAGTGACCAACAAGGATGAATGTGTAACAGTCAAGGTAAGGCTTTTCTTTCGCAAGCATGATATGACGCGCTCGAGCCTTGACTGACCGAAGACGCACCACAGAGCCCTGCCAACAATATTCTGGTGGAGAGTATTTATTGCAACTGGAGTGGTGGTTGCGCAATGGGATCGCTCGGGGCCGACACCGACGTCACCGACATTGTCTACCGCAATGTTTATACCTGGTCGTCGAACCAGATGTACATGATCAAGAGCAATGGTGGCAGTGGAACGGTGTCGAATGTTCTGCTGGAAAACTTCATCGGTTAGTGCTGCCTATGCCCCACCTTTCCAACTTGAAAGTGTCGACTGATGCCTTTTGTTTAGGGCACGGTAATGCGTACTCGCTCGACATTGATGGCTACTGGAGCAGCATGACTGCGGTGGACGGGGACGGGGTGCAGCTGAACAACATCACTGTGAAGAACTGGAAGGGCACCGAGGCGAATGGAGCGACCCGACCACCGATCCGAGTTGTGTGTAGTGACACGGCGCCTTGCACGGACCTGACGCTGGAAGATATCGCCATTTGGACCGAAAGCGGCTCGAGTGAATTGTACCTGTGCCGTTCCGCTTACGGATCGGGATACTGTCTGAAGGACAGCTCTTCGCACACATCCTACACCACGACCAGCACTGTCACGGCAGCTCCATCAGGGTACTCGGCAACAACCATGGCAGCCGACTTGACGACCGCATTTGGCCTCACTGCTTCCATTCCTATTCCGACCATCCCGACCTCGTTTTATCCCGGGTTGACCCCATACAGTGCCTTGGCAGGCTAATAGGCGTGAAAGCAAGGTGGGATTGATGTGTCACCGTCGCAGTGGAAGGAATGTCGGCAGGAGGAGAAGGAGGAGGAGGAGGAGGAGGAGGAGGAGGAGGAGGAGGGGAGATCATTGTAAATCGTTGAGATCATTGAGTCGTTGAGATCATGGATCAGCCTGGTAATTGTTACCTCACGATTTCCTTAGGTGTTTGTTAGTCAGTATGTATGTTATATGAATCACAAGGAAGATCCTCCTTCGTATCTCGAGAATTCTTTCACGCAGGACTGGGCAGGAGGAAGTTTGAGGGACTCATGCGAGCTGCAGTCGTCGGTTTATCAGCCATTCATTGTCCGATCGCGTCATCCCTTCCTTGTCGATTCTCGCTTACTTAACTTTTTATTCCCTTTCCCTCGCATTATCTTTCTCTCTCTCTCTCTCTCTCCTCCTCTCGCTCTTCTCGCAAGTTCTGATTGACACTTAGACTGTGGTAATTACACATACATCTGTCTAGAAGAAATTGAGGAAATGGTGAAGTGATGAAGTGGTGAAGAGGTGAAAGTGGAAGCTGCGACGATAATAAGCCCAATGGGGAATCCCCGCATCCTCTCCGCCGACCGACCGACCGACCGAAGTATATCTCAAGACTCAATTAATTTTCATCCTCCCCTCATTCAGACCTCAATTTCTCCAACACATCTTTAATCACATCAATGACCATGACCACACTCTCCTCCAAGCCCAGCGAGTCACAGCCCTTACAATCCACCAGTCCACTATCCGAGCAGTCATCCTATCCCGATGATGCCGCAGCATCCGACTATCGCTTCAAGGCGGACCGGCTGAACCGTGCCATCCAAGAGATCGGCATGGGACGGTATCAATGGCAGCTGTTCGGGGTGATCGGCTTTGGCTGGGCCAGCGACAACCTCTGGCCCATCGTGACCTCGCTAATCCTGGTGCCCGTCTCCTACGAATTCCACGTCGCGCAGCCGCCGTTACTATCGCTAGCCCAGAACATCGGACTGCTGGCGGGCTCGCTTTTCTGGGGCTTCACCTGCGATGTTTTCGGCCGCCGATGGGCCTTCAACATGACCATCGCCATCACGGCCATCTTCGGGCTGATCGCCGCGGGGTCGCCCACCTTCGCGGCGGTCGGGGTCTTCACAGCCCTATGGTCCTTCGGCGTGGGCGGCAACCTGCCCGTCGATTCGGCCATCTTCCTCGAATTCCTGCCGGGCTCGCATCAGTACCTGCTGACCGTGCTCTCGTTGAACTGGGCGCTGGCGCAAGTCCTCGCCAACCTCGTCGCTTGGCCGCTGATCGGCAACATGACGTGCGCCTCGGCCGCCAACTGCACCAAATCCGCCAACATGGGCTGGCGCTACTTCCTGCTCACAATGGGCGGCATCGCGCTCGTCATGTGCATCGCGCGCTGCGTCTTCTTCACCCTCTACGAGTCCCCCAAATACCTCATGGGCAAGGGCCTGTACGAGGAATCCGTGACGGTGATTCACGAAGTGGCCCGGCGCAACGGCAAGACGACCACCCTCTCCATCGACGACCTCACCGACGAAGACGGAGAAGACCACTCTCTCTTCAGCAGCGACAACAATGACAACGCAGCCCCCATCCAGCAGCAACCCCAACAACAGCAACCCCAACAACAGCAACCCCAGCACCAGCACCAGCACCAGCACCACCCGCTCCGCCTAGCCGACCACCTCCGCGCGCGCCTCTCCCTCCTAAGCCTAACCTCCCTCAAAGCGCTCTTCGCCTCACGCCAACGCGCGCGCACCACGATCCTCATGATCCTAATCTGGGCGCTGATCGGCCTAGGCTTCCCGCTCTACAACGCCTTCCTCCCCTACCTCCAACAAACCCGGGGGGTGCAATTCGGCGACGGCAGCACGTACCTCACCTACCGCAACTCACTTATCATCAGCGCCGTCGGGGTGCCCGGCAGTTTGGTCGGGGGAATCATGGTGGAGATCCCGCGGCTAGGCCGCAAGGGCACGCTGGCGGTGGGCGCCTGCTGCACGGGGGCCTTCCTGCTGGCGTCGACCACGGCGGGCTCCTCGGCCGCGCTGCTGGGCTGGAACTGCGCCTACAGCTTCACCAGCAGCCTGCTGTACGCCGTGCTTTACGCCTACACCCCGGAGATCTTCGAGACCCAGTACCGCGGCACCGGCAACGCCCTCGTCGGCGGCGCCAACCGCATTGGCGGCATCCTGGCCCCCGTCATCGCCATCGTCGCCGGCATCCAGACCAGCGTCCCCGTCTACATCAGCGGCGGCATGTTCGTCCTCGCCGGCTTGCTGGTTCTGGGGGTTCCCGTCGAGACGAGGGGGAAGATGAGTTTGTAAGGGGGACGGACGGGACCGGAAGGGAGGAAACCATTCACACCGACCGTATGTAGAAATGTGAATATCGACTATTCCTGATCCGAAAAAGACTCGGGAAGTAGGAACTTCAGCATCGCAGGGCAAGCAAATAGGGTACCGTACTGTACATCCAGTGAACACGACACCGGTCGCCCACAATAACTAAAGTTCTAAACATCCGAGTCGAAACAATATCGCACCTACCCTCGAACAACTCCCTCCTCCATGTCAATACCACGACAGATAATAGCCTAGTTGATACCCAAGCGATAGACGAAGTCTTCAAAAAAGAAATGTCAAGAATAACAAAAATAAGAAAATCTATAAAGGGAATGAAACCCGCCGCAGACGGCCATAATTGAGACAGTGACGCACCGCATCACTGCGGGCACAGGTTAGCGGCACAGGCACAGGCCCAGGCCCAGGCACAGGGACAGGGACAGATACAGTAGTATCACCGGATTCGGAATGTCCGTTCTATCCCATCCGGAAGTGAAACACCCGGCCAGACAACCTTATCCATGAGCCAACCAAACTATTCGGCATGTCACTCCGATCCACAAATTCAAATCCATGAGTCGCATTTCTTCTGTCGTGTACAAATTCTATTCGTGACCCCGGTTCTCGGGAACTCGGGAGGTGTGAGGCGTAGCGTGAGATTTTTCTCGGTGGCCATGGCCGGCCGGTAGCCCTAACTGCTACTGCTACGATTATGCAGTGAAAAGAAAAAAAAAGAATATGGGAGAATACTACCTATCATGGGATACGCTCAACCTGAGGGAAGAAGACTGGACGTGAGAACTGGTATATGTACCACCACACAACAACAGCTACCTCTCCAAAACTATTTACTCATGAGTATATACAGCAAGCACACTCTATCATACCCAAAACGCTAGAAACACTGCGGAATCCACAGACAAAAAGAAAAGACCAAACGGGTCTATACAGGCTTTCTATAGATGCAAATGAGATGATATATATATGCATGGTATATGCAATAACAAGATTAAACACAAGTCATGATCACATCAAGGCCTGTTGAGCTGTTCCTTTCGGTAGAAGAAGAAGAATCCCCAGCTATAAACCACGTTAGTATAACTATACGCAACGATTGAAGACGAGGGCAAAAACTTACGCTGCCAGAAGTTGGAAGAAAAGCGAGATCCAGAACCAGGCGTTCCCAACCTTGTCAACACTGGTGCCCACATCGGGCGAAATACCACCTGGTCCAACCTTGTTCGGGGCAAACCCACGCGCGGCCATCGTAGCGATGGAGCCAAAGGCCTGTGCGGCCAAGAGCACAAAACAAACGTGGACTCTGGTCAACGTTTGCAGGAGGATCATACCAAGTCCGACTTGCTGTATCTCGTCGAGAACACCCAGCCAAAGCCAGATGGCTCGCGAAACAAGCGCACCAGAGGTAAGACTGCCAGCCCAAGGAAGGTACTGCCCGATATTCGAGGTTCCCCACCAAATTTGGGCCCAGCGGGGAGCACCCAAGCTCAATCCGAAGACAGGGAGTGCCCAGGTATGCTCCTTGCCCAGGTAGCGGAAGAAAAGCATTATAGCAATCCAGAGCACGATAAAGAACCCAATCACAAGGATAACAACCTCCCATGTCTTCGCATGCTTAGAGGACCACAGGAAGGACCAATTGCGACCAGTGGCAGCGGCAAGGAACCAGTTCTGGATGATCACCATAAAGAAGAACCAGAGGACGATGCGGCGCCGGAGGAGCGAAGTGTAGAAGTCGAGGATACGGCTCGGTGCCTGACGGTAGTACTTTGGCAGACCCAGAGCAAGAAGAACACCGATCACGAAGCACACAGCGGCAATGGGCATCACCACTGCAGTCAGGCGCCAGGTATTCAGAGCGAGAGTAGAAACGCCGGCGACCTCGACCGTTGTGACCCTTTGACTCCAGTACCAGAGGGCGACGGTGTAGATTTGCTGAATACCCTGGATCATAGCGGCACGGAACATCCAATCCTTGACGGGGACTGCACCCTGATCACCAAAGTTGAGGGCGAAGAAGAGCGAGCCGCTGGAGGACGCAGCAGCATACACACCAGCAGCCACATTTTGAGCCCATGCGCGACCGAGAGTAGAGGCACCAAACGGCGAAATGCCCATGACCACGAAAGCCATACAGTAGATAAACCAGGGAAGACTGAGGACGATTACCGAAGGAACAGTGTAGTACAGGAACCACCAGCAGATCGAAGAAATACAGTAAATCGCGGCAATAATATATACCTTGGTGGCTGTTTCACCAACCTGACCGGCCAACAAGGTCATTTGCGAGGAGTTCGTCGCGATAATCTGCCCAAGACCAAGGAAGAGAGCGTAAATCGGCCAATTTCCAATGCGCCGCCTCATGAATCGCTGTAGGAACATCGGACGGCTGTACCCCAAACGAGCGAGCCATCGGTCAATCTCATCTTCGTTGGAGTTCGGCCCTGCGTCTGAGACACGGTTGTACGAGGTGTCCTGGACAAAGTTCTCGGATTTGGGCGAGGTCATGGGTCGGTCTTCAATGTGCTTCTTAAGCTGCGCGTCGTTGTACATGTTGAAGAACTTGCGTTCACTCTTCATCAGGTAGGTCTCGATACAGTCATCATTGATGGAGTTCTTGTCGTACTTCCTAAGACGCTCCTCGAAGCGTCGAGTGAAGTGGCCCATGCTGTCCGTGAAGGTAGGATCGACCTTCTGTAGTTCAAAGACAGGCTGGGTCTCGTTGCCATGGCTGTGATCGCCCACAACGGAAGGTAGAGATAGGACAGACACATTGCGAGCATGGGCAAAGGGAGTGGTCTCACTCAAGCCTGGAGACAAGGGCCAGTCAGATGGTGTCGGGAGCGGAGAAGATGCTCGCGAGATCTGGCCGGGTGAGCCTGGAACTCCAAGGTGAGAACCCCGTCGGGGACCGGCCAGTGAGAGTGAGCTTCCATTTCCGAGTGTCTGTCCGAGTTCCTGCGCCGCCAGAGTGCTGTTCACTGCCCTCATCGCCTCGTCGGGAGAGATGTAGTCCGACTGGTGAGTAGCATCGGTTTCATCATCGAAATCAGTCAGGTCATCGTCCTCCTGCTCAACAATTCTACTGCCGCGTGGCTTGCCAAAAAGTTTCTTGCCTTGACCAGGCCCAGCTCGTCGACCAAGAGAAAGCTTGCGGCCGAGGCCGCTGTTCCTGTTATCATCTGCCTGCAATTCCTGTAGTCGAGACTGCGCATTGAGCATGACCTTTCCGGGAGAATTGTCCGAGCCTCCGTCGGCCAGCCCAGTAAGGCTCAGCGTGGAGTTACGGGCACTCGGAGGCATGCTAGGTGTCTCCCAGTAGGTCTGCGATTCCGGCATGGGGCCTGCGACGGTGCTCTGGTTCTTCTTGTAGTGGATCTGGATCGCGGTTCTTTGTAGTACTTCAAGTTTCTGGATCCATTCGAGTACAGGGAAACGCTGCTTGGCGGAGTTGGCACGCATCTCCTCACGGGTTTCCTGAGTCGAGTCGAGCGCAGACTTGATGGCCTTTTTCAATTGATGCAACAAGTGGCGTGTAGCATCTGATTCCACAGTATACCACCAACCAGGCATTTGGCCCAGTCCACCGATGCGAGAACCAATTCCCAGGGCACCCTTTCGACCAAACTCAACAGCAACCAGACCGAATGGCTCGTCTCGCGATGGAATAAGCGCGAAATCGGCACCCGAGAAGACGTAAGGAGGCAAGATGGTAAACTCTGGCTTAGAGAAAACTCTTCCAGGGAACATCTCCATAATCCGCTCCAATTTGGTGGCCGCCAGCTTACCGTAAAGATCGATGGTTGGGCCTACACAAATCAGTTGAACATTAGGTCTGGCAGATAGGATGGCCGGCATGACATCGGCAATCAAATCCACACCCTTTTGTTTCGACCATCGGCCCACGAAGACGAGCAAATCAGCATCACGGTTCTCGTTCAGTCCAGCCCATTTCTGCGCCTGGAGCTTGTGCTCAATTCGCTCTTCAGTGGAAAGAAGTGGAGCATCTGCGTTCTCGTCCAAGGCAGCTGTGTCAGAGGGATCGGGATTCGGAAGACTGCCAATTTTGTCAAGACTCCAGAAGATCGGGTAACGAGCCCAAGAGCGCTTTCCGTATTTGTTGGACACACCCACAGCGCCGAACCCGCGTTGATGGAATCGTAGGTAACTGGCTCCGGTATGAAGAAGGTTGAGCACGTTTCCGAATTGAGAGTATTTGGTAGCGACCTCGACGGGAAGATTAAAGACAGAGCAGACTTCCTTCTTCTCTTGCTGGGTTCGTAATGGCCAGAGACCCTGGAATTCGGCGTTATGCAGAGACAAGCAGACGGGAATAGTTTGACTTGGCAGAAGGTACAGAGGTGCCAAGCAGCCGTGGAAGTCGTTGATGTGATAGAGGTTGATCGAGGGGAATCGCTTGATAGTCTCGGCGATACACTGGTTCCAAGCTGAGTAGTAGATGGAACTCTCAAGATCGTCCATACGAGGTGGGTAAGGCTCCGCTTTAGTTTGTTGACGGAAGACCGGCGCGTCAAGAAGCACGTAGGTAATATTATCGACAATGTGATACTGGACGTTCACAAGATATGGCTTCTCTAGAATGGTGACGACGAAAGGTTCACCAGGCGAGTCAGTGGGATAATCGATATCACCAACGCAAGGAACAACCCAGATCAGGTTCTGGTGCTTGAGGTTCGCGGACATTAGCTGCGCCATTACACCAAGACCACCAATCTTGACCTTGTTCTTCCAGTCCTCAATGTTGTATTCCATGGTAGCGATAAGCACGGTCCGCCGTTCTTCGGGAACGCCGGCAATTGCCACGTCCATTGGCCCTGATACGTCAGACATTGCGTGAATCGAGTCGTCGTCACTACCGAGCTTGTCCTTGAGTCGGCGCCAGAAGACTAGCGGCATTGCACCATCCTTGGTAGTCATGTTACCGTCGGTATTGAGCTCGACGCGATAGAATGTCCGAATGAACAAGTAGACACCCACAAGACCCATAAGGATCGGAATGACCCATAACAGGACATAGAGCACAAGCTGCGCCCATCCCGATCCAACAGGGAGCAAATCATATCGGAACGTGGCATCGTTCAAGGAGATGGTCCACCCGAGGTGTGGGAAGGGAGGCAAATCAGTAATGTTGATCACGTTGGAAGAGAGATATGACGGAGGAAGCTTCTGCACCACGGACGAGTTGTCAACATCGCCGTAAACCTCGGTCGTATCAGGGATACCATCTTCTCCGATACCCCAGACACTGATCTGTCCCACAGACGGCCACTCGGTGACAAAGTCGTACTTCCAGCGCTGTTCTTTCTTATCGTAACGCATTTTTGCATCTAGACCGGAATCGTAACCATACTGGTTGTACGGACCATTCCACCACAGATGAGGGAATCGGCGCGGCACCCCATCCTCCCAGTCAACATCACCTTCCTGCAGATACGCACTGCTGCCAGTGAGTCTGGAGAAGTATTGCACCTGAACGTGTGTTCCCTTCCATTTCTGGTTCTTCGTACCGTCGAATTCAAGTTCCTGAATAGTGGTATTGCCACCTTCATATGTGGTCCAGTTGGACCAGCTCCGGCCAAAAGTCGTTGAGTAGCGAAACTGATCGGCACCTGCAGCCTCATGCTGCACAATAACATTCCCATTGTCCGACTTGTGTACCAGGGTAGTCGAGTAATTCATCAACGGTGAGATCAAAGGATTACTTGGAGATCCGACACGGAACAAGAACCGGTCCACAGAGTCGGTGTGAGTCCCAGAGGTAGTGGAAACATTCTTGACGGTGATTTGATGAACACCATGGTAGACATCAGTCAACTGAGCAGACCATGTCCAGATCGTGGGAATTTCGCCGACATAATCCTCCTTGCTTGTTCGTGCAGTAATATTGGTGCAAGTGACGGTGGACTTGTCCAGTGAGGCTGTGACACCTTTGTGAGTTGTGGAGTTCAGGGAGACTGCTTTCGTGATACCATCGCAGTCCATCTCTTTCGAGTACCCAAACGAGATGTTGACCGTCTGAGCCTTGTCATCCATGGAAAGTAGGCGCACGTCGTGACCAGGAATAAATTCGGTCACGGTAGGACGAGGCTCAATGAAGTCTTCGGCTTCAATGTAGGCACGGTACTCCCAAGGAAGCAGCTTCATGCCTTTATAACAGCCGTAGTCCTGGCCACTGGGGCCATCTTCCAACTCAAGCTCGTCGTACGGATAAAAAACGTTCTTCAGCTTCGAGCCCGATTTGAAAGGAGACAGCAATGCAGAACTTTTGTTGCTACAGTTCTCGCCGTAGGTAACTGTCTTGTTGTCGTTGTGGTAGACGAGCCAAATGGTATTATTGGCCCCGGTAGACTCCTTTTGGACGCCAGGGAAGTAGCTTCGCAGCACTGACCAGAGACCAGTGACTGTCGGCGTAGTCGACGAACCAGGCAAATAGATATCCTGGGTGAGCTGGGAGATCGTCTCGAGGTAGAAACCATCATTGGCAACCGGATAGTGCTCACGGACCTCAAACATACGCTTCATGATGTTGCGAAGAGGGTGGGCCGGGTTCCGCTGGTCGTAGGTGACGGTAATATCATGGCACCCGTACAATCCCTTCTCGTTGGGGAAATCGTAGAACTTGGAAGTGTTCAAGTTAAAGCAGCCGTGAGTCCACCAGGCAGTGTGGTAAGTCATGGGCTGCCGACCAAATAGATAATTCGAGGCTGTGGCATCAAACACGTACATGGCTTGCTCTTCACCCCACAGAACTAGAGGAATACCAGGAAGCTCCAGTGTGACAATGTACAAACCTAGGAGATACTTGTCCGTGCCATTTTTGATAGCGGGCCAGCGGAAGTTGTCCTGGTTAGAGACTCCGTACATGTGTCGCGGGTCGAGCTCGCCTGTAATCGCGTTGATCATGTCGTTAGTCACCAACATGCCGTTCCAAGCCTCAATAAAATCCGTGGGCAAGTCGAAACCGGCGACCAAGTTACCGTCCATGCCGAGGAAACGAGTCATCGACCGGTAAATCGTGTAGTGAAAGGCAGCGGCATCGAGTGCTTGAAGCCCATCGTCTCGAAGAAAGTACTCATCCGAAGTATTCGTCAATTTGACGGCGGCTCCTGCTGAGTCTGGTGTCTGGTCAGGCTGACGGCCACGGCCGAGATAGAGACTACCGAAGGTATTTCCGGACGTGATTTCACCAGGGAGGAAGAAATTCTTCTTCCCATATTTCTTCGCACATTCACGATATACAGCAGTCATGTCACCGAGTGCATCTAGGGTCGACTGTACAGCTTTATCGAATCGAAATCCGTCAATATCGAGACTCGCGATCACAATGCAGGAATGCTGGGTGATGACGTCGCGGATGGGTTTGTGCCATTCTCTGAGACGGTCCTGCACCGAGGCGAATTTGGTGAGTTGGCGCTTCCAGTCAGGGAAGTTACCAAACGCCTCCAATTCTCCGTACTGGTCAAAGTCGCTGTTGTAGCAGCCTTTCAAATCCTCGACACCTCCGCTAGTCAATGGATATCCAGTTTCGTTCCAGAACCTTGGGTAATTGCAAGTCTCATTGTAGTCGTTTCCGAATTTAAAGTCCGCGTATTGTCTCTCTGAGATATACTCGACTTCGTACTCTTTCGGGTTGAAATCGGCCGAGTCGTTGAGATGGCCTTTGAAACCGATCAAGTTGCTCAAGCTGCGAAACGTGAGTGACATATCTTGAATGCGAGGGGTCGAGGGGTCTCGAGGGTGATACTCACGTTGCAAGCGTATTGTCCATAATCACATACATGTCACGGTCATGGATCTCGGTAACGGTCCGTCTCCAGTCCTCGAGTGTGCCATGGTGCATGTCGAGAAGAGTGGTATCAACTGGGGAATAGCCATCGTAGGCCCAAGGAAGGTTCATCAGGGCGGTTCCAGCGAAGTAGATAGCCTGCCCGGTCAGCAATGTCACACGGTATCAGAGGTCTGTGGTTTCCCATACCTTGAACCCCATACCCCGGATGTAGTCCAGCGAATCAATCAAGCCGACCAAGTCGCCGCCATGGCGCATTTGATTCGAGTTCAATACATGTTCGAAGGTTGTTCCGTTAATGTCATCGTTTGCGGGATCACCGTTCGCGATGCGGTCCAGGAAAATCGTATAGACGGGAAAGCGCCAGTTATCTGGCGAGGGATGGTAGTCGTGACCCGACCATTCTCCCCAGTAATTGATTGGGTGTTCTGCTGATTTGTTTTCATTCAAGTTGTAGTCAACGAGCGATTCATCGTACGGCCAGCCGAATGCAGTGATGCTCAGCAACGATAGGATCAGAATCGCCGAGCGCTGCATTGCCGGGACGAACATCAAGAAAGTGGTCTGCACCGATAACTGCGCGACTCAAAAAAAGATAAGAATAACACTGAAATTGTCCTACATGCCCTGACTCCGGGGAAGCGAACGAACGGCGGGAAGTATAAACCAGTAGAGAGTTGATATGAGGGAGGAATAAAAGACGAACAAAACGAGTGACTTGTCGATTAAACCAACAGCAACACAACAAGGATTATGATGGATTATGGCAGCAGGGGAGAAATCCTATCAAGCGGGCGAGATGGGGGAGAAAAATGGAGCGCAGCTGGAGTGGTTTTGCTGGAGCGGTGCCTCTCCTACTATGACGACGGCCGCATTATTGTTCGACGAGGCGACATGAGACATCCGAAACCACCGACCCGCAGTAGGGCCGCGGTGAGGTGGGCAATCCAAGACATCCATCTCACTTTCGCCCATGATGGGTGGCTAAATTAAGAAACGTCATATCAGGATTTCATGATTGGGTGAATTGAGACAAATGTGTTTCTTCTGATGGGGACTTGGTTTTGGTTTCCCACTTTCTCGCTCTCACTTCTTGTGCTGATGGAGGGGGAGGAGGGCTGGAGGGACTGGGAGAGAGTCCCGCTATCAATTCAACCCAGCATTCGGTCCAACCAGATAAATCAAAACCAGTAAAATCCTCATGCAAAAAGTTCTGTCTGTATCAATATCCACTCATGTCGCTTGTCGACCAGTCTGGGTTGTTATCCAAAACCCGGTCGGTTTTGAGCCCGCACAGGTTCCATTCGCCGTATCTGGATTCTCAAGATAAGCGTCGTCACCGACCCTATAGGCAAGAAGTATAAGACTCTAGGATCTACTACGTACGTCGAGCATTAATTATTCCCGTGTCAGTCTGGAACCGCCGTTGACTGGTCAAATAAATGACTGCTGGGTTGACAGCTCGCTGGGAGATTGGGATGGGCCGAGAAAGCGAGACATGTGTGAAGCTGTTCTGAGTATGGTGACATTGGCATGAAACGGCCATTTCGATGCCTTGTCACGAACCGTTTCCCCTGTGACCGATACTGCAAAGCATATCGTCTCATGATGCTTGTCTAGGCTAAAACTCTTGTCTTGCTTGGCCGGGTGAAAGACCTCGTGTTCCTCACACACTCACAATGTGAGGCGCAACATTGTCGTGTTGAAGCGCCTCTGCGATAATTCAGGCTATTTGCCACTGCGCTATTATTGTATATGGGCCATCGTGAGTCCGCGCGAGAATTGCGAATAGTGGTGCCTCTTTTGCCCCCTGGTAGATTTAGTACTGGTTGAAAACAGTGGCAGTGGGCAACCGTGCATAGATACGTACGTACGCAGTCGCGTCGCAAGGTACGGAAGGAACAGCAAGTGCAGATTTTGGATCGGGTTCCTGTGGGGTGGGGGGTCGAAGGGTGAATGGACAGGGTGTGATTGTGTGGGAAAGATGGAAAGGAAGTTCCATCCTTCGGCATCCCGCGACTTGCCCGCCCCACCTCACTGTAACACTGACCATTCATTGAGGGCGCGGGCAATAGATTCTCAGGGTCCGGAAGAAGTCTCTGAATTTCTGAAAGTTTCTGCTTTGGAATTTGGAGCATGCCACGGGTCAAAGTGGGCTGGCAGTCTGGCAGTCCCTTGGTCTTGTGCCCTGTGGCCCGGTGCCGTTGAATTGAATGGCTTGGATGAAAACAGAAAGTGGTTCAAGTGGAAAGTCGGATGTTAGTTTGTGACTGCCCTGTTGGACTGCCCTGTTGGACTGCCCTGTTGGTTGTTGTTTGCTGCCATGCTTGGGTCTTTGCCCCACCCGGGATCCATATCAGTCCCGTATTATTCGTAGTGCAAGACTGCAAGCTAAACTAACCAGCCCTTGAAATAGAATTAATCTTACTCAGCACTGGCTGGACTGGGACTTTTTCACCACCCACCGGCCTATTTGCGTTAGTCAATTAATCACTGCCACTGACATCATCAACAGTCGGAACCAAATCGCAGTGTCTGCGGAAAGTTCGGGAACGTGCCTGTGCCTGCGCTGCCGGACTGGTACGGAGTACAGTACACAACATATATGTGGTGTGCATGCAGTGATGAGTAATTTCTATTTACATATGTACACACTCATAGTAAATATGAGTATCATATCTACTCATGTCCTGTTTGTTTTGTTTGTTGCCGTTCTTCTGCATACTGTATGCGCATCGACATATATATCCTCGGACGCATGTATCTGTACAACCTCTTGTCATGTCAGGAATACCCATCCTCGGAAGGTCGATCATGACAAAAACAGACATGTGACCTGTCATGGATGAAATAGCCGAGAGTTTCGAGCTTTCCGCTTCGTGTATAAACTAGATAGAGTTCTTCCACTGGAAGTCAACGCTACATGTACACTTGCAGATGCAGCTGGCTTCTGGGACCCGAGCCGACTTGTGCGTTCAGCTACCAGAGAATGAGGAGAACAGCCCCATCGGAAAACTGCTTAACAACTCGCGGGGTTTTCTGCTTCTGGTGCAAGGTTCCAAGCTCCCTGGCGTAGCCGTTTCATTTGATGGAAAGGCGGAGCCAAGTGTCATGACCAGCAACCCCCAAGGCATCTGTTCAGAGTCCAACTGAAGGTTTAGTCTCTGACGTTTTCACTGCCTGAAACCAGATGGGACATGGCTTTTAACTTGATGAGAGCGTGAGGTAACTCGATTTCAAAAGACAAGATAATTCAATGAACACTCGACTTGTAGTGGTTGGTAGCTGTCATGGTCCCTAATGGCTGAATTACCGGGTAGGTCTATCCTTCCAGTTAAATCATACCATTGAGTTTAACCTATTCAGAGGGCCCGTATGGGGCCAGTCAAGGTCAGTGTGTGGATCTGCTACATGACGTCTTCCACTTAAGTTAATAATGAAACGGCCAGAGCGCCCATCCATTTGATTGACAGCCATATCCGCGCAGTAGACTATCGTAGTATCGCCATACTTGGTGACAAGCTGTCGGAGATGATTGGCATGTTCGCTAGAGGTAAGCCACGCGGCTTGGCTGACAATTAGATCCGGAAGAACCATGGCTGAGGTGGCTCTTATGGTACTGTTCCTCCTCCGAATGAATCGGCATGAGAGTTTGATATACTTCTCGATGATGTTTTGACAACAGCAGGATGTACCAGCGCGAATACAAGGGCTGACATTGAAAAAAGATAGTCCATTGATATCATCACATGAGATGCTGGACCTCTCAACCGGGAATTCGCAAGTATAATACCGGATTTTGAATGAGAAAGCCGGATATCAATCAATGGAAGTTGGCAGATTTTGCGATGCGGGCAGGTTGCTTTAGGAATAAATCGCACGCCTTGAAGGCGAGCTCAGTAGTGGCATAACCCCACAAGTATATAGGCTCAACGAAAGCAGGCAGAGAAGCAGATTGACACTCGCAAACACCAATCTGGATCTTTATGAACTCTCCACAATATGGCTCTGGGACCGAAGATTCTCGATCGCAAACTCCGACTGGCCTTGGACCAGCGCCAGCGTGAGGGGAGGCTGATTCAACCAGCTTCCCCAAGCGAAGTGCAAGGCACCATCGACTTCGGATCCAACGATACCCTATCCTTGTCAGGTTCCGGCGCTTTGAGTCGAGCCTTTTTGCACCAGCTTGAGAAACATCCAGATTTCACAGTCGGGAGCAGCAGCACCCGCATCTTCGAGGGTCTCAGACAGTATCTTGAAGATATTGAGCGTGACCTGGCTACATTCTACAATGCTGAGAATGCAATGGTATTCGGCTCAGGGTTTGACGCAAATGTGGCCATTTGGTCTGTGATCTCGCAGCCTGGGGACATCGTCATCTTCGATGAACTTATGCATGCCTGTGCCCGTCAGGGAATGAAGAATGGGCGCGCTAAGGCTGTGCCATTTGTGCACAACGACTGTGCCTCTCTCCGGAGTTGTCTCGAGAACGCCCGAGAGCGGAACCACGGCATCGCAGAGGGCAAGCAAGTGGTGTTTGTCTGCTTTGAATCAGTCTACAGCATGGATGGAGACGAGGCTCCCATCCATGAGATCATTCAAATAGCATCTGAATCACTTCCCCTGGGCAATTATGTGCTTGTTATCGACGAAGCCCATTCCAACGGACTCGTTGGGCCTAATGGATCAGGCTTGATTGCTCAATATGGCTTGGAAAAAGAGTTCATTATCAGGGTCCAGACTTGTGGTAAAGCCCTCGGGGCATCAGGAGGTAAGAGTCCTAGCTTCATCTGCAACGCGTCGGCTAATTATCTAAAGGTGTCGTTTTATGTAACGACACGATCAAGCAAACCTTGCTGAATTATTCCGGCAATGTCCTATTCACAACAGCCCCTAGCTTTGTGACGGTTGTCGCTATAAGGGCTGCATATGAGCTGCTGGCAAGTAAGGACGGTGACAGAGTTAGTTAAGAGTCAGATCGATATATGGAACGAGAGAAGCTTACCGCTATCACAGCGTCGAGCGCGACTGCAGCACAACATCAAGTTTACCTACTGGACCTTGACAAACCACCCACAGTGGGAGGAAGCTAAGGACAGAGGCATCATTCGACTTCCAACCGAGACAGGCTGGCGCTCTAGGACATTCAGGTCCGCGATATTCGCACTGGTAACACAACCGGGCAAGGCGCGCAGCCTGGCGAAGCCCCTACAGCAGGCTAAATTCTGGGTCAACGCAGTCGATTATCCGATTGTGCCGAGGAACCTGGACCGCGTGCGACTCATGGTACATGCTGATAACACTGAGGAGCAAATCGGCGCCGTTGTGCAAATCATTATGAGGTGGGCGATGGGACAAATGAAGTCGGAGACGATGAAATTGGATAGAATGGCACGACTATAGGTGATAAGAGTAGGTGGGCAGCTCAGACAGAACCAAGAATAAGTTATCGAACTCTAGATCCATGATGAGCAGGAGCATCTAAATAGTCCCGTGACCACGCCCGGGATATTACGAACAGTACATTAGAATCCTCTTCAACCTCCCTGCAATTGAATTTCCTTGCAACGACGACATACCTCTGACCAAGACTAGCGCATTTTCTAGCATCTAAACAAACAAACAAACAAAGAAAGAAAAAAGAAAGACCAGACTGTCAAGCGAGGTCTAGAAATCCAGCATAGGATTGTGGTTGGGTGCAAGGACCGGCGATCATCGGAAGTTGACTTCCATGACATCACTCGTTCTCTCCACCATTTCAGATTCAGCCCAGTGCCTACTGCTGCGTCGCAAACATGACCCACTTCTTGTGCCACTGCCCTGTCTTTACAGCATCATCATGATGCAAGTTCACCTCACGTCAGGCTATTGTCTACGGCATGCTGTGGTATAAACTGAGCTCGTTCCTGCCCAGCATTAGCCAAGCTTCTTCCCCAGATTCCTCATACATTCCGCCAAGACCAACCATCCCGCCCATCATGTCTCCCCATCAAACCCACCAGAAGAAGCACCAGACTCCCCGACTACACCAGTAAGCCATATATATCTTGATTACCACAAATACTCCAGTCCATCTTCTAAGCCCCTATGTCTCAGTGTCGGAAGATGGATGCCCTCCACCCTGGACGAGCATCACGAATGGGTTGGGGGTGTTATCGCCCACGTCGACCGCAACAAGCCTGAAGAGCTTCACCCAGTTTTAAAAGAATTTCAAGAACTTATCGAGTCCAACACGAGGGTCTACTTACTCATGGCCGCCATGTTCGGCGAAATCCCGCGCAACCGGACCTACGCGACGGATCCGACCGGCTGCCCACAGCTACGCGATTACAAGCACATGCTGGAAGTTCTCAACCATCTCATCACCACCGCCCCCTCATGGAACGACTTCTCTCACCGCGTGGGTCTTGTCGGACTGCCCATCAATGCTGTCCTAGACTGGCCTATGGGAACCCCCTCCGGTTACGCCGCCTTCCTTGACCCCGACGTCAACCGAATGCTGAAGAAAGTCCTCAACGCCTGGGGTGACTTCCTCAGATCCCCCGAGTCTGCATCCGTCCTCGACGACTCCGCGAACGGCTGGTTCGGCGAGACGGGGAAGTCCGACCTAGTCGAGGTGGCCAACCTGGGCGGCAAGACCGACCACACATTTGAAGAGATGTTCATTTGCGACCCCTCCGCTCCTCACCACGGCTACAAATCCTGGGACGATTTCTTCACGCGGCTTTTCCGGGAGGGGATCCGGCCAGTTGCTGGTCCTGATGACGACAAGATCATCGCCAATGCCTGCGAGTCCAAGCCTTATAAGGTCGCGTACAATGTGAAAGCCCGCGACACCTTCTGGATCAAGCACCAGCCGTACTCGATCAACGACATGCTTGCCTTCGACCCCCTGGCGGAGCAGTTCAACGGTGGCACCGTCTACCAGGCCTTCCTTAGCGCACTGAGCTACCACCGCTGGCACAGCCCCGTCTCCGGCAAGATCGTCAAGGCCTACGTCGTGGATGGCACATACTACTCTGAGCCCTTGTTCGAGGGCATTGGCGACCCGAACCCCACCGAGAAGCACAAGCACGGGATTGATGCCTGCGGTGAGGTCACTTCGCAGGGCTTCTTGACAGCCACTGCCACCCGCGCCATCATGTTCATCGAATGCGACAACCCGGATATCGGCCTTATGGCCTTCCTGGGTGTGGGCATGTGCGAGGTCTCGACCTGTGACATCACTGTTAAGGAGGGCCAGCATGTCAACAAAGGTGACGAGCTCGGCATGTTCCACTTCGGTGGCTCAACGCATTGTCTCCTTTTCCGGAAGGGCGTCAATGTTCAAGGCTTCCCCTCGGCTGATACGGATCAGAATGTGCCTGTCAGAAGCCAGGTGGCTTACGTTGCTTGATTCTTCCCCGCTTCTGAAAGAAAATTTGCATGGGGCCTCTAATTAGCAAGGCTTCTACATGTGGATGTTAATGAGCGATGCTTTACGATACATATAAGGAAATAAAGTACATACTTCAGACCCTGTGTTTTTTAAATACAGTATGAGAGCAGGTAAGCTCAAGATATTGGTAGAGCAAAAGTAGACAAGGCAGGTAGATGCCTCAAGTCCCATTTGAAAACTAGCCAAATATGGAAATAGCCTGGCTTGACTCTGGCTGGTCTTGACGTCACATGCTTCTGCCCAAACAGTGAGAGCATTCCCCAGCCTGAGTGGAAGTAATTGACCTGTACTGTCATTCTTTGTTTACCATTAGTTCTTGTTCACACTTTCTCTCCCACGTACAACGACATCGCAAGCTCTTGATACCCAGGTCCAGACGTTTGCAACGCAGGAGAACATAAGGTTCTCCCTAGGCACAGGTGATGACAGCAATGGGTATGTCTTCGGTTCTTCATCACAGAGAGAGAAATCATAGAGCAATTGTCAATAGTGAGTACTCTTGGTCTATCTTCACGTGGCGCTCTTCAAATCTTTTCCCTAGGTTCTATACACATCGTATACCTTCAAATGGGGAAGCTCGACTTTCCCAGAAAACATCCGATCATGAAAGTTTCGAATCATATAACGACGCCAGTATCCCACGCTGCCTAGCACTCTTCATGGGAGCGTGGCTTGGCATGAGTTAGCGCGATTGAGTTCAGCCAGTCGGCGTTGTTTCCCATCGAATTGTGAGCTGTCCTGCTATAATATCTTGTGTGAATCAAGGTTTTGACCCAGTTCTCCAGGAATTTTGCGTGGCTGAAATGAGCCTTGATTGCCAATTTCTCAAGCTCTCGTATTACCACTATGACTTGCTCGATCGCGGTCTTGAGCAGGACCTAGATGAGCCGGGTGGTCAGAACATGTTGGAGGGATATATCATGGTTCTCTTCACCGTGTCCCATTTGGGGCATTCAATGCCGCTTGCACAGACACAATGGACAAAAAAAAAAAAAAAAAAAAAAACCGTACGCTCGCGTCTTAGCCTGCTCTTGGAAGCATTGATGCCTAACGAGCTGACAAGTTTGAGTTACCATGCCGGGAACTATGCTCCTATTCACACTACCCTGAATCTCCGGCCCTGTCCGTCTGAAGGCGCGATTCCCGAGGAATTTTTCGGAGGGCAGTATGTGCGCAACGGAAGCAAACCCCTCCAGGTTGATACTAGCCGAGGCTTCCATTGGTTCAACAGTGATGGGATGCTCACCAGCGTGTTCTTCGAGCGCATCGCGCAGGCCCCCGGTGTCCGCCCTGCTTTTGTCAATCCGTCCGCACTGATGTACATGACGCTGTTGCAAGATATCCCCGAATCCACCATGTCACGCTAGGCGTGACCACCCTGATCAGTCCGAGATCATCGGTGCTCAGCGTGCTGATGGAGGTCGTACAAGCGATGGCTCTAATTGTTGCCTCGCTCTGGGGTCTCATCGCTCGGCCCATCCGGCGTACCAGCACTTCCAACACAAGTGTTGTGCATAATGATGATCAAATACTGGCCACGAACGAGACGGGCCCTCCTATGCGTGTTTTTCTGCCGTCGTCGCTAAAGACTGTCGGCTGGTTCACTGGTAGTAGAGCGGAAGGAGAGTCTACATGAGAAACCTCGTCTATACTTTGGCGGACCGGGAGTGGAGGGCTTTATCAAAGAAATGACAACGGCTCATGTAGGTAGCCATTTCTCACGATGAGATCAGAAACATGCTCATCAACATCAACTCGCCCTGTTAGCCCCACGTTGACCCTCAGACGCAAGAGATGTTTCTCTTCCATGCAACTTTCCTAGCCCCGTTCGTCACTTACTCGATCATACCGGCTAAAGCTTCTCCAACCAGACTCTTTGTCTCAACCAGCCCGAACCGGGATTTCAGGGAGGTGAGATCATGCATGACTTCGGCGTATCGCGCAAACACACTGTCATGATAGATATGCCTGTGTCGTTGGATTCGTTCAATCTTCGTGGGAAACCGGCACGTTAGTGAGTACAACTGGCGTGGCCAGACACGATTCGGGGTGTTTCCCCGGTACGAGCCCGAGAAGGTAAAATGGTACACCTCAGCGCCCTGCATGATCATGCACACCGTCAACACCTGGGATGAAGAAACCTTCAACGGCACGCGGGTCCATCTGCTTTTGTGCCGGATGAACAGTGCTGCTCCTCTTTACCATACGGGCGGCTTGGAAGCTCCAAACATAAGCATTCCAACAAGCCCAGAATGCCGCCTATACTACTATCAATTTCCCCCACGCAAGGAGGCCCAAGCAGATCTCTCATCAGTGGGCATTATCTGCGATTCCCTTTGAGTTTCCACACGTGCCGCATCGCCTCCAGATGGCACCGACTCGCTTCGTTTATGGGAACTCGATGCGGACTGGAGACTTTGCGGAAGCTTGTATTAGCAATGTCAAGGTTGAATGTCTTGTGAAGATCGATGTGGTGGCTCTGCTTGCGCGAGGCCTCGCCGACCCTCCGTCGCAGGTGGATGGTTGTGTTGACCAAAGATCTGTCGCCGAAGTTCTCATTTCTGATGATCCAAATGATCCCATCAAAGTCTTTGCTTTACCTGATGGATGGTACGCGCAGGAGTGCTCGTTTGTTGCTCGCAAGGATGGTCAGTCCGAGGACGATGGGTGGCTCGTCACCTACGTGTACGATGAATTGCAGCTCGATGAAAACGGCGCAGCACCCGAGACTTCTCAGAGCGTGTTGTGGATTATTGATGCCTTGGAAATGAAGGAAGTCGTGGCTCGTGTGCTCTTGCCGCAGCGTGTACCGTATGGGATGCATGGTAACTGGTTTCCTGAGGAGCAGATTCTGGGGCAGCGAGAGGTGGAGCGTTTCCGTAAGTGAGTTGCAGTGGCCTAAAAGCATTTGGACTCTTAGCATATGCTATTCATAGTCATACTTGTTGGTTTGTACTCGCGGAGTTATCTGTCGCAATTGTTATGTTTGTTGTTTGTTTGTTTGTTTGTATGTTTGATGGTCAGGTACGAGGCACAATTCGGTCAAGACTCAAACTCCTGCCAATCTCCAACTGTTCCTCTCCACCTCTCTTTGCTTCACCGAGCCATGACACGACACGATCATCACTACCTATCAAGTATACATGGCTTAGACTTTTCGCTTCGTCTCCTGGGACAATCAACTTCTTTCTGTAATCGACTAAGATCTGGTGATGCAGTGCCACTGCTCAGCCCCGACGTCTTTGGGCCTGCTTGCGGGCCGGAATAGTCATGCCATGAGTTATACTTCTCTTGACACGGTAATGGGGCCCTTATAAGTTCCAGCTACAGCTGCACGTTTCCTCCTAGATAGCTAAGAAAGCCAATGTCAGAGAGGACCGCTCTGAAGACTGCTGCATACACTTTGCATGCTCAATCGAGACGTCGCTCACTCGAGCAACAGCGATCAGCATCTCCTCAATCAGCGCCGCGACAAGAGAGAATTATTATCGTTCCAGGATGGAGGCTGTATGACTGACATCAACACTGTCCACCAATCGGTATTTACACCCAATATCCCAAACAGCTTTACAGGCATAGTGCCTGGACTCCAGTCTTGATCTAATCCGAATCTGGAGAACCTTGAGATGTGGCGCCATAAAAACATCGAGCCAAGGTGATCTAGCCGTTAAGCTGCTCGGTGGTTGAGCTACATTGGCCTCCACAATCCCAACAATTGCTCGGTGGTCTACATAAATACAAGCACTTGCCTATCGGTTGCCGGATGTCGCGAGTCCCTCGGAGGGGATTCCGCTTGCCAAGGATCCGCTCCCCAGTTTACTTTGCCGAAAGAACCATTCAGATTGTTCCCCTCGGCTAGATAGAACCAATTGGCCTAGCAAAAGAATATTCCATGACAACGCCAACGTCTATGGTCTGCGTTAGCCGGTTCCGCCACATCCTACTGCTGGGTAGATCCGGCCAATCCGCATTATGTAACTTCATGGTCAATCCAAGGTACCCCGGATTTCGCTTCTAGGTCTCTCTCACCTACTGTCTATGCTGCAGTCCAGCTTCGCTTCAACTCTGAACCCACTGTTGTCCGCTACGTATTGCCGTTTTGATTGCTCCGAGAAAATGAGAAAAAAACATGCAAGAGCCCAATGCCCTGGCCAAACCCTGCGGTCTAGCACTATAAAAAGATAGCTGGCGCCCTGGGTTTTCCTTGCAAATCTCCATTCAGTAGTCGTATCCGTATCTCCTCAAGATGCAGCTTCAAATTCTTGCGGGGACCCTGCTGCTGGGCCGTCAAGCTCTTGCAGTGCCAGCTCCACTAACGACTGGCAAAAGCCATGTCCCCAACATTGACTCTTTGGGTACTCTCCAGGCCCTGAAGTATAACGACTTAGGCCCTCAGAATAATGGTACAGCCGCAGTTCTTGTCCATGATCGTCTCTCGAGTTTCGAAGCAGAAGCCCGGTGCCAATCGATTGGAGAAAGACTTTACCAAGCGCAGGAGATCTCACAGGTCAACAGCACAGAGCTAGCATACCAGCTTGACTATCTCGTTCATGTTCAGGACGTCCAGCCCAATGAAAGGTTATGGGTTTCTCAGGCTACTCACAACGATTGCCGCGCCTTTTCCCTTGAGCATAAGAAGCTTGTGTCGGTGTCCTGTGGCTTTCAATTGCCCGCTCTGTGCACCTCCAGTGTTCCCCCTACGACGGACCAGGATAGAACAGCTGTGAACTCATCCAAAATCTCCATTGAATCCGATGGGTATCGCATGACTGGCTACCGTGACGGACGGTCGTTTCGCTTTTTGGGTATTCCTTTCGCCGATGCTCCAGTGAAAGATCTGCGCTTTGCACCACCGCGCCCATACTCCGGGCCCCGTGATATCGATGCAGCGAAGATGGCCAACTCCTGCATCCAATCCGTGTCAGGCTTTGGCACCTTGGATAATGGCGGCATATCCGAGGACTGTCTCTACCTGAATGTCTACACCCCTATCCTCCCTGCGAAGACAACCAAGCACTCTAAGCGCAAGCCTGTTGCAGTCTACCTCTATGGAGGTGCGTTCACCGAGGGGACCTCAGCGATGGTGGACTACGATGGAGGCAACTTCGCCAGCCGCAACGACATTGTCGTTGTCACGCTCAACTACCGCGTCGGCGCCCTAGGCTGGCTCACTATCGGCAACTCAACGACCGGCAACTATGGTATCCGGGATCAGATCATGGCCCTGAAATGGGTCAAGCAGCACATCAAGGCATTCGGTGGAGATCCTGACCAAGTCACTATCTTTGGCCAGTCTGCCGGTGGCCAGAGTGCGATTGCCTTGCTTTCTTCGTCCGCAGCCCAGGGCCTCTTCAGCGGCGCCATCGTCCAATCCGCCCCTGTTGATCTGCCTTGGTTCACGCGCGGAGTCTACACCGACATCGTTACCCCTCTCATCTCCAGTGCCGTAGGCTGCAATGGGACCACGTCTGAGAGCACTCTACTCTCTTGCCTCCGCTCTGTTCCAGCGAGCAGGTACCTTGACAATAGCACGGAGTTTGAGGCCGCCACAGCCGCTAGCGCTAAAGCCCTCGCTACCGGCTGGCTACACTCCAGCGACCTCCTCGCATCCATCGAGCCCATCCTCCCAATCGTCGACGACACCGGAAGCGGCGTCATTGACGATCAATTCCACACCCTTCTCGCGGAGGACCGCCTCCCCAACCGTGTCCCCGTCATTTTCACCACCGTGGCCGACGAGGCAGCCCTCTACGTCGACGCCGAAGTCACCCAGAGCATGGGATCTTCCGAAGTGGCTCTGGCGGAGATCTTCAGTCTCGCCTACCCTTCGTCGCTGGCGAAAGCCCTGATCGCCTCCGATGCCTTCTCCACGAACCCCAACGCCACCGACAGCGTCCGTAATGTCGCCGCCGATGCCCTTACCCACAGCGAATGGACCTGCCCGCAATCCTACCTGTTGAACCTGGCCACCGCCAACACAACCACCAACACCACCCTCCCCGAGAAACAATTCCCCCACCTCTACCAATTCTCCGTCCCACAAGGCCACATCCAAACCACCGTCGGCACGCCCGCCATCTGTTCCCCCAACCAAGACAAGAACGCTACTTGCCACTCCTCGGACGTCCTCCTGGTCTGGGGCACGCTGAACAGCAAGACCCAAAATGTCGCCCCCTACTACGGCCCCATGGACATCCAGCACTCGCAGCTCCTGAACGACATCTTCGCCTCGTTCTTCCGCACCCGCAACCCGAACCCCGATGTCGAGGCCCTGCAGCTCCGCGGCCCCGCCTACCGCTACTCGTATGAGACCTTCGGGGCCCGCGGCTACCGCATGCCCGAGTACCGCGGCAACGAGGATCCGGTCGTCGCGTCGCTAGGCGTGGTCCCGGGCGTCACGGTGAACCCGGGGCGGACGGCCAAGTGTAGGGTCTTCGAACAGCAGGGGTTCACCTTCCAGAAGGCGGAGTTGACCGTTTAGCTTTGATTTTGATTGGGGCTTGCTGCATATATATTGGCCTCATGGTAAATCATATGAAGATTTGAGCAGCGATGGATGTTTGAGTAGGGTCGTTAATGCTGATGACAGATGTAGATCTGATGATGTGATGTTTATTTGGTTTAGTCGAGTCAGTGCTAGTTTACTTAATGCGCCGGTAATGACGATGTATAGCCCGTCCACAGTACACTACCCCGGTCACAGCGAATAGACTATAGTAGATCCTGGGGGGATAGCGACGAGGTTTTAATGCAGCCGGAGATACAATCATCACTTTACCAGTGCGATCGATCGATCGATCGATTGATCGATCGATTTGTTCGTTCGCACATCAAACTACCGAACAGCAATCCGGCCGCAGGTCCGGTGCTCCGTCTTTCCTAATCTTACTTGATTATAACGGAGCCTATATACAACTGCTATGTCTATCGACAAAGCTAATCCAGGTCTCTCTTCTAGTATCTAAATATCAAGCCTAAAATTGCACCTATACTTGATGATACTCTATACAATTACCCAGATTTTATAGTACTAATCTCTTTTGAAAATCGCTTGATACAGTAACTACCCTTTCACCGCGACCTTGTGAGTAAATAAGCCCTTAACTCCTGAGAATCTAGAGTTTTACCTTATATCTTACAAACAGAACTATCTATAGTATCCTACCCTGGTAAGATTGGGCTAGCTACCTTGTTAGGGATTAATGCCACAGTTTGCTAGTCGGTGTCTCTAGCCTATCTCCAACCCGGGAAATAAAATCCGAAACTCATACAAGGACTACACTACTACTACATACTAGGTAGAGATCTTGCTGGTTTAAAGCTACCACTTTTGACGCTCTTACCTAACCAGTCACGATACGCAGCTAGGCCTACCCTACAAGTTTGTTTACCGATCGCAGCACATGTATGCGACGCGGGATCTAATCGCCCTTCAGGCCTTTGCCGGTGGGTAGGCATCGACAATCCCCCGATACCTTTCCCTCCCGTCTGCCGGAGCCACTACACCTTATTTATAGTTACATATTCTTGAAATTCCTTGGGTATAGAAAGCACCGCACATCGTCATAACCACATTCCAAGTACAAAATGTACTATTGTTTTCTACTCTGCTAATATCCATAACAGATTAATAGAGTATATCAAATCTAACAGCGCCCGGGGCCCTTTCTACTCTTGCAGATTTCAGAAGCTTATACTGTCGTAACGTCGTGACATCATATAGTTAAGTGGTGGGTCTTCTCCAGCTCAACGCGGGAAGAGAGAGGAAACGAGGCGATATGTATATCAAAAGAATACCAAGCGCCGACGTGAAGAAAACCAGACAAGCCCAAATGCTCTATTACCTAGAAACCGAAACTGAACCTTTATGACTCTTTGCCATACGCCAATGCGAATGTCAATGTCGATACTGCTATGCCTGGCAATGCTCATCGTGCAAGATAAAGGTTGGATTGGAGGAGAGGGGGTAATGTTAGTAGATTCCGAATATAACCGTGGTTGATCGTGGCGAGGATCAAGGCTACTTCTCAGATGAGAAACAACAGCCCTCGCGAAGAGGGAGATAGTGTCTTAGTCCCGCCCAACCTTTTATCGATCATACATAGACCGTCTCGATCGAACAGGGTATTCCATGTCTGGCATACCCACTGGAATGCCCCTCGTGGGCGGTGGAACAGGGTTGGCCCATCTCGGTGACCGGTATGCGCCTCCGTCATCTCTCCCAGAATATCGCGCCGTGTGGTCGGAGACACCGGGGTTAGGGTATCCTGAATTTGCATTGGACGCTCGGTAGCTTCGACGAGCCTCGTCGACAGGGACGCGCATGTCACTGTCAGGGTGGGCACGTCCGACGTACGGGTGAGTACCGTTCATGTTCATATAACGAGGTGGTGGTGGTGGTGGTGGATGTGCATGAGAATGAGGATGGGAATATCGAGGTAGTTCTTGGTTGATCGGCATGACGGGAGGGTCGTTGAAGGCAGTCTCGTAGAAGACAGGGCCCGGGGTCCGGGGATGCATGATTGGCTCTTCGGCGTATGCACGTGCCGGGCGGGTTCTGCGACCCCCATCGGAGTCATATGGTCGCCCTGAGTGAGAGTTCAACGTGTCGCGGTGGGTATAGGTCCGTCGCTGCGCTTCAGGAGAGAGATCACGCGGGGGTTTCCGTGCATACGCCTCATGTGAATGCCGACGGGTACGGGAGCTGTGTGAATGCGAGGGACGCAGATGACGGTTGTTATAACGGTTGGCCGCTTCTTGTGCTGCAGCTATTGAATCCTCTGACGAGGCATCTGAGGGGCTATGACCCGGCACAGTAGTTGGGCTGACTGGGCGTGAGAAGGTGGGCCCGCGTTCTCGTCCTCGGGCCTTCGGAGATGACTTAGCCCACATTGGTGGCGAGGGCGCCCGAGGTGAGGGCGACGCGAATTCTGGGGGAGGTGGCGGTGGACTGAAATAGGTGGATTGTACTCGACGCGTCGATGAGGTGGGAACCTCCCCGCTGCGGCGCCTTTGATGACGGCTCGAAGGTGCTGGTTCTTCCGGAGCGACATTGGCACGCTGCGCAGTTGTCTTACGGCGACTGGGAAACGCTCTTTTCTCCTTGGGGGACGGAGCCTCGTCCTTATGGTGGTTACTGAATTGAGAGTGGTAGGTACCAAAACTCGGAGGCGATGCACGGAGAATGTTCTTCTTCACATAGTCCATCTCAAACCGTCGGCTGACTGTCTCGTGCCACTCCACCATTTCTGGGTCTGGCGATTCGGGGAAGGCTTCGCGGGGAATCGTCTTCGGAAATGTGCCGCCGCTAGGATTTTCAATATCCCAAAGCTCGACCGCATTCTGAAGGTATCGGCAATGTTCGTCCGGGTCTAACAGCAATTGGATTGTTTGCCATCGTACGAAGCCGTTGGGTTGTAGAGCGGGGATTGCGGGGGGTTTGTATGCATCGTTTGTGGGTTGGATACTATGGAAGCAGCCGAGACGCTGGTAGATAAAGGACAGAGCAGAAGGCTTGGTTTGGAGAAAGAGCACATCGTAATTTCCACCGACCTTGCGGTAGAAAGAGGCCAGGCGTTCGGGCGTGAGATCAGCCGTTGCGTAATCGTCGAAAGACGACTATTGAGAAGCCAAAATTCAGCTTTTATTTTCCGGTCGCATACAGTGTCTCAAGCTCCGACTTACAATTTTTTGAGCGATTTCCAAGCAGAGCTGTTCAAGGAGCGGGGCTGGACTCTTGTCCGAGTTGATCAACACTCCCCAGAAACTCGCGCCCGGATCATGGGCGGAACACATGGCCTAGCTACTGGGATTGGGCGCACGGGAAGGGCATCTGGCAGCAGCAGCAGCAGCAGCAGTGAAACAATGAGCGGAGCATCGATGGGACCGCTGAGGTAGAAGAATGGGGAGGGAAAAGCAAGCGGGAGGGGCAAGGCTGAAGAGAGACGTTCAGCAGACTGAGCGACAAGGTGAGTGAGTGCGTGAGTGAGTGAATTGAGTGATGCTGTAGGCCGGCCAGCAGCACCTTGCGATCCGCCTGGCGCATTGAATCCGGTTTAGTGCGCGGTCAGTCAGTTCGAAATGACAGGCAACGCCCGGGCGGTCAGGCACCCATTCGCTGATGCTCCACTGCGGGAGAGCCCAAAAGAGAGAAAATGGTTCAATGCTGTTGTTTGTTGGCACTGTGAGAGTGTGAAGTCGACAACTCAATCCGCCTCATCTGTAAAGAACGCGGAACGAATCGAATGAGGGTGGAGAACGGAGGGATTTGATGCTGGACGAAAGCCGATGCAAACCAGATCCATGATGCTGCATGAAGCCCAGTTGGGGAGAACTAGCACAAGCCAGCCAGTCGAGATTCTCCGAATACGTACCGTACCGTACAGTGGTATACCTACCACAGCACCTGGTTGAAGGGACTAGACTACTAAAATTGAATGAGTGGGTGAATGCTTCCCCCCGCAGGTGACCGACCAGACAAGCAGCGAAAGGGGGGAGTAGGGAGGGAAGTACAATGACGGACATTCCACGGCTGTATCACCATGCGTCATCAATCATTTTTTTGCTTTTGTTTTGTCTTTTTCTGCATAAACTTTGCCTCGAGTGCTTCTTCATGCTTGGTGAATGAGAAAGAGAGAAGAGGGAGAGAGCCTGGAGAGTTTATGGGAGAGAAGAAGTGGGGAAGTACTGATGAGAAGTGAGTGGTTGTTGATGATTTGGGGATCGGCTGCTCAACCATGGGGCTTCTATTCCTATCAACACCTGAGGCATACATTTCCCCCTACCTCCACCATCAAGTCAACTTAACCATTCTACGAGTTCATCAGGAATAATTTGAGTAATACCCACTTCACTATAGCTGACCACCAAGATGCACGAGACTTAGGGGTGGTGCGGAGGACGCAGGTACCTCACAGGCGCATAAGTTACATCACATGCCTGAACCAGGGCCAGGGGTCAGTCAGTCAGTCAGTTAACTAGCTAGCTAGCTAGATAGTTAGCTACTACAGTGACTAACTACTGTACGTACCTACATACGGATGCTCTTCAATGGCATTGAGATCACCGCGGGTTCTTCCGTCTAGGTTAGTGGCTGCAAATGATCCGCCCGAACAAGATGCATAGTTCGCCCCCTGTGGCACTCGAAGACCCTTGGATCAGAAGATCAGTGGGCTGACTGGGTCAAGGAGGGTCAATCAATAACGATAATAATAATAATAATAATGAATACTGTACAGTAAAAAAGTACATCACTGCTATCTACTAGGTAACTTACAATCTATGTGTACTATCTATTGTGTACTCACATAGCTAATCACTCTATTCTTAGGTTGTGCAGAAGAGTTAAGTTGCTCATTCTTCCCCCCGGGAAATCCCTTCATGTACAATGATCCATTCCTACTCCATGATTGGTCATGACAAATTGTCAGAATGAAATCTCCAAACAATAATTGGGAGGAGGTAACACTGCATTGGACGCTCATTGCATTCCTCCCGCCATTCCCGCCTGGAACCATAGGATTCCGAGTAACGGGGTTCATTGTTTGAATGCCCTCCCCTAAGTAAACAGCAATGTAGTCGCCTGGTCTCGCTCGTATCCCTCTCATACCCAAATCTCTATTCTACTCCTACACGATCCATCTGTTTGTTTCTCATTGTAACTACGAGCCCCAACTTGACCGAGAAAACACCTCTCCTTACCCTACCCTTTGATTCTTCCTTCTTTTCCCTCGTGTTTGATTGCAGAGCTCGCGTAGACCAGCAGCTCGAAGATCTTTCCAAGGGGCAGTGACCAGGTACGTTCTTCCCTCATAGCTGCTGAATCTCATGCTGATTGTGCGCTATAGGTCGACCATCGGCCCCGTCCTCTCGTTTGTCATTTGACCTGGCTCGTGTTCCGACCTTTTCGAATCGCGCTTCAAGCCCATGTCTACCGATCAATAAACGCAAGATGGCTCAAAATCGGGACCCAGCGTTCTGGCGACGCTTCTCCCTTGCCATCCACCTGGATGAGGAATCCAAGGCTTCCACCCCAGAAAAGGAAGTCACTATATGGTCGTATGTTGTCTCGCTATTCCTGTTTCAAGTTCTCGCCGAGGGTCTTGTTGCTTGTCTCGTATGCTGATCGTCTGGTTCTCACAGGGATAACTGGATCAAGGGCCAGGAAAGGAAACGCAAACGAACCATCCTCTGCGGCTTTCTGATATTCTTCCTCATTGCGCTGTTCGTTGTTGGCGTTATCGTGGTGGTCGTTTGGCTCAATGCTCATCACTGGCTACGGGAGACATCGAGATCAGCTTGATGTAGTGGCAGATAAGGGGTTAAGGATCTGGGTCGAGGAAAGAGGTATCTTGTGAATATGTGTTTTCTAGCTAGGCATGAATGAGCGGGCCTCATTTCGGTTTTGTTCTCATATTCTCTCGTTCTTTTGGCGGCGGGCTGGGGCTGGCCCTGTTGCAATATCCCCAAATAGCTGACAACCGTCGTTGTGATAAGTATTGTTACGATGAATGTTGCATTCACATGAAATCGCTTATTTCGCTTTTTGCTGCGATCTCCCGTTGGTGATCTTTTAGGAAGGGAAAGGTTCAGACTGTATAGCAGTGGAAAGTCCAGCCGCGTCTTTATCCAAGTCGAGTCCACGCATGGACTTTCCCAATATGGCATCCCATGCGCCGGCTGCCGGCATCTTATCGGTCATTTACACTACGTAGCTCGGGTTTGCCAGTTGTTCCATCAGCAACTCATGATCGGGATTCTGCTGTTATGTGCTTGCTGAAGATGTCGGTCAAGATTGAGCTCTGAATCGCGGTGCTCGCGTCATACATAGGCATACAGCCCGAGATAAACATCCTGGGATGGACAAGTCAATGGGCAGCCTCGAGCGCAAGCTGTATCCGAGCTTTGGGCGGTCCCCACGCTTATCAGCGGGACCCGCGCGCGGGCTTATCGCTACGATGTCTCCGCATCTCCTCCGTCCTTCCCCGCAATAATAAAAGGCCGCCCTTCCCATCCTCCTTGCTTTCAGTCTTTGATTCTATCCTTCGTTCTCCTCAACTTGAAAGTACACTCTTCCTTTCTCGTGGACTCTAGTGACGGAAAGAGTCTTCGTCTCATCATGCTTCCCCCATTCGATTACTTCACATACCGTCGCCTCCGGTAAGTCAGTCATGCCTCTTCACGAGGTCATGAGTACAATTCACACTACTTGATGTGTGAATCACCGAGCATTCGCTTGGATACTAATGGCGCGGCAGGGATTACAAGCGAAGGGAGCGAGCAGCAAGATTCGCATCACTGCCGGCAGAATATCACGCCCCTTTCACAGCGATCGATAAGGTTATCATCAACAAACCGATACAAGAGCTGGTGGATGAGGTGCACGCTGAATCCGTATCGCCCCTCGATGTTCTTCGCACCTACGGCAAAGTAGCCGTCAAAGCCCATGAGAAGACCAACTGCGTGACAGAACTGCTTCTGCCCGAAGCTGAATCATGGGTCCAGTCGGAAGTCAACCTCCAAGGACCATTGGCGGGAATCCCCGTCTCTCTGAAGGATTCGCTTCAGATTAAAGGGTTTGATACCACCCTGGGATACACCAAGTATGCGTGCAAGCCATACAAGGAAGACGGACCGATGACCAAGCTTTTGAAAGACGCTGGTATGGCCTTTCTCGACGAAACTGCTGCTGCTGCACGCCGTGGCTAACATCTCCCTAGGGGCTGTGCCTTACGCCAAGACCGCGTTGCCCGTGACCCTGTTGTCCTTTGAGTCAGCCAACGCTCTTTGGGGCCCGTGCCTCAACCCTCATGTTCCCGACTACTCTCCTGGCGGTTCCACTGGGGGCGAAGGTGCGTTGTTGGCGTTGGGCGGCCGCATCGGTATCGGATCTGATGTCGCCGGGTCCGTTCGAGTCCCGGCGGCTTGGAGCGGTATTTATTCCCTGCGCTGCAGTACTGGCCGGTGGCCGAAGGTTGGCGTTCACACCAGCATGGCCGGCCAAGAAGGCATTCCCAGTGTCTTCAGTCCGATGGCTCGGACCTTGAATGACTTGACTTACTTTACAAAAGCTATTGTGGGGATGGAGCCATGGAAGTATGATTACACGGTCCATCCCATTCATTGGCGGGAGAAGGAGGAGGAGGAAGCCCAGACGAAGAAGCTTCGAATCGGATTGATGACTAGCGATGGTGAGTGGATCGGCATGGCCACCCGAACCAACCAGACCGACACTGGCTAACCACACATAGGCGTCATCCCCCCTACCCCGGCCATTGCGCGTGCCTTGTCGACAACAACCGCTGCTCTTGTTGCGGCCGGCCACACAGTTTCGGAGATTAAGCCACCAGTCACGGCAGACCCGTTCACAGGGCTTCATCTAGCCTCGCAGCTTCTGAACTCTGATGGTTGCGTCACCTTCAACTCGCATCTGCACAGTTTCGAACCCTCCGACCCGGGCGCAGATCAACTTACCCGGATTTCCAACTTGCCCCGTCCTCTGCGGTACCTTTACTACCTCTGGGTGCGCTACATCCGCCGCGACGTCCAGTGGGCTAAATTGATTCGTACCTTTGGCCCCAAATCGGCAGCCGAGCTCTGGAAGCTCACCGCGCAGCGCGAATCTTTCCGTGCCACCTGGCACGCCTGGTGGGATGGCGCGACACAGCAGTACGATTTCATCTTGTGCCCTGTCAACGCCACCCCGGCTCTACCACACAAAGCCATGCACGACGCGGTTTCATCTTGTGGATACACCTTCCTCTGGAACCTGCTGGACTACACGGCGGGCGTTTTGCCTGTGTCGCATGTCGATGCGAAAAAGGATGCTCTACCGGGACCGTACAAGAAGGTTCTCAAGCAGCTGGGCGCTGACGGCGCACTCTCTCGCGGGGCTTGGAAGCACTACGATGCTACCAAGATGGCAGGATTGCCGACGGCGGTGCAGGTAGTCGGTCGGCGCTGGCAGGAGGAGAAGGTACTTGGGTATATGGTAGCGGTTGAGGCGGCGCTGGACCAGTATCAGGATCCTTTGACCGGCGAGGGCGGACGATACCCCTTGATCGAGCTGGACTGAGTTTCCGGTGTTTGGTTTCATGTTTTAGAGAGACTATCTGTGAATTGTTGGTTCTCATTCAAGACCTCGTTGTACTTATTCCTGTTGTAGAGCGAACCACAGGATGGACGGTTTTCTTCTGCTTTGCGCACATACGAATCCTTGCATGCTCCTTCGCATGTACCGAAAACTGGCTGAGTAGATCTTGTGGCTTGTCGTACACATGTGCATGTGAACATGGGTTCCTCGAATGGACCGCAATGTAGCTGCCTTGGTAACTTTGACATCTCGTTTCCCGACCATGGATCACTTGTCGGCTTGTCCTTTTGCCGCCCGTCATATTACGCTATTTATTGGCGGATTGGGATGAAGTCAATCACTTGTCTGTGACAGTTCGAGTGAGGACCAATTAGCGCAGTAGCAGCATCAGTCGCTCGTTACTAGATGATGATTGTCGAGCTCCAATCTGATCCCAGACCCCTCGACAACAGACCGAAGGTCGAGAAGAAGCGAACGGAGCGTCGCGAGTATTGAAACTGACACTGTTTTCTCTCTTACCCCCGCATCAACCGGTGGCTCCGCGGAGTCCAGACCCTGGGATGGAGAAAAAGGACCTTTAACGATTTGAAGAACCAGGGATTGAATGCGAGAGAAGGGTACAATTGTATCTTTCAAGTGGGAGAGGACTTTAAAAAGAAGATTTGAGGAGAAAGAGTTTGAATGAAATGCGAGGATGTAACCATGAGAGATGTTTTTGAGTCAATCATCTTTTCTCTCCTCTCACTCTCGCTCTCTCTTTTCTCTTTCCCACTCTCTATCTCTGTCTCTGTCTCTTTCTTTCTCTTAACTTTGTTATTGTCTTGATCTTGTTGTCATTTCAAGTGTGTTCAGCATTGTGGTTTGTGCCGATAAGCCTAATCATTAGGCCTTGAGTTTTGTGGCAGATCTTAGCTTTGGAAGGGTCAGTTGAGAAAGTTGAGAAAGGCTGGTTGTGGTTGTTCTTAAACTAAAAAGAGAAGAAGAGCAGCAAGAACAGCAGAAGAAGATCTGGCGATCGTCACTGGGAGATCCTGCCGCTTTCTGCTTGGCTTCTTCGGCTTCTGTTCTGCTCTCCTTTACCCGTTCCTCTACCCTCTCTCTTTCTTTCTCTCTCTCTCTCTCTCTCTCTCTCTCTCTCTCTCTTCCTTCTTCCCTCTTCCCCACTCAGCTCAATCCGGACGCCCATTCCCTTTACCTCCTCGTCTTCTTCTTCTTCATTTCCTTCACTCCCCCTTCTCTTCCTCCCCTTTCTCCCTCTCTCCTCTCTCCTGCCTGAGATCTTTTGTTTTGACACCCTCCTTCGCTCTTTACTTTCAGTCCTTCCGTCAGTTCCTCTACATCCACATCCAACACCGCCTGCAGAATCCGTTTTCCCGCTACCGATCTAGACCCTCGCCAATCACCACATTATTCGCCCCTCTCCTCCACACTTTTCCTTCCTGCTCTCCGGGTCTCGGTCTCGATCTCGGTCTCGTTCTTGATCCAACCTTCCTCCCCCTAAACTCGCCCTTCCCATCTGTCCTGCCAAAACTTTTGCCCTGTGGCGCTACTATCAAAGGAGTAATTGTCATCGATATCCGTGTACACTTGCCTAGTTGGAGCTACAGGATGCTGTTCCTGGCTTCGGCTCTGAATTGCGGTCTCTGTCGATACCTGTACTCCTGACCTCGGAGAAATGACTTCCACCAAACGTGCCACCTCCGGACGCAAAAGGGACGCCATTCACTTTGTCAATGCGCGGCCAACTTCTGAGAATGAGCGTTTGAAGATTCAGCGCCTCGTCCGCGCCCATGTGGGCAAATGGATCTCGGACCAGACCAAGGACCGTTCGACTGTCCCGGACTGTCCAAATTCCAGTGCTGGCTGCAACCCCAACACTGGCGCTAACACCACCAGCAGCGGTCGCAGTGTCACTCGTCAATCCACCTCCTCCAGCGAAGGGTCGACTACATATTTTGATCAGACCGGTTCGGAATCACGATATGCGACGCCTCCAGCTACTTCTCCGCTCTGCTCCTCCGTCTCATCCTCCCCGTCGCCCCCGCCTCATCTTCCTGGTCAGTTTCTGCATGATTCATCACCTGCAGCCCAGTTTACGTCCTCGAATCCTGTCAATCAGCAACTCCTCCGATCATCGTCGCATAGTCCGGTGGATCATATAATGAACGATGTCGAGCGATCCCGATCCTATCCGGACAAATTTCCTTGGCCTTCTCCGCAGGAGTCGCGATCCGGGATGTCAGATGCACGAAAAGGTTCTTCGGGGTCGGATGAGGTATCTCAAGCATTGACAACGACTCCGTCATTCTCATGTCTCACCCCGGTCTATGTTGATACCTTCGGCGCGGGTCAATTCGATCCGTTCCAAACACATCCTTTGAACCTGTTGAACATGGGGAAGAATGAAGTTGTCGCCTCTGAATATTATTGTTCGTGAGTCTTGCAGTAGCTACACGTCCATCAAACTAACATCTTCATAATAGGCCTTGAGGTCCTGTGGCCCGGCCTCACCCCCGTTTCACCCGGCAATGACTCGAGTCCGGCTAGCACCAATTGGTTTCCACTATCGCTATCCGATCCGACCTTGTTCACAGCGTTTGTCTTCGGTTCACTGTCACACAAAAGAGTCCAATGGCTGAAAGGCACGATTCCGCACCATGCTTTCCTACCCTCCGAGCAGCAAATGCTGCAGTTATGCGAGGCAGAAACCATCCGGAATGTGACACGGGAGGTCAGCGATCCCACGCGGGCAATGTGCGATGCGGTTATTCTGAGTGTCATTTGCATGGCACACAACGTTGCTAATAACGAGCATATCAAGGGCCAAAAGCTGCCCTTCACCGCTCCGATGCAACGCCTGCAGTGGTTGGACATCTATAGCAGTCTTCCGCCTAACCTTGTGCATATCAGAGGTCTAATTCAGATGGTCAACATGCGTGGAGGTCTTGAGAACCTGACTCTTCCCGGACTCGCACCTACTCTGTGTTTCTCCGATCTAGTCACTTGCAGCACGTTCCTCTTGCCGCCTGTCTTCGATTTCATGCCCTTGCGCAGAGAGCGGATAGGTCTCACAATGCAAGAAATGCTGGGTTACAGCATGATCGATGTCGAACGTCGATTTGGTCCTCTGCGGGAAATTGGCTTCACATCGGACATGCTGGAGGTATTTTACGGCATGCAGGCGTATATCAAACTTGTTGAGGCCCACGTTACAACGCAGCACCATAACCCTGACTATTCGCTGCTATCAGATCAACGAAATCGGGTGCACTACAACCTGCTTTCTCTCCCTGCAGTGAGCCAGTTTGACAGCTTTGCGAATTATCAACCCCATGAGGTCATGTATGAGATTTGCCGGCTGGCCGGTCTCATCTTCGGTGTCGGCGTGGTGCTACCACTCCAAGCCCAGAGTGCACCGCTCTCTCAACTTGCCAAGCTCATTCAAGAAGCCTTGCACATCTCCAAAGCACCTTTCTCCTGGGACCATCCACAGGCTCGTATCGCTCTCTTCTGGGTGCTGATCCTCGGCGGTATCGCTGCGGAAGACCAGCCCGAACGCGCCTGGTATGTTGAGCTCATCAGTCAAGTGGCCGGAAGCCATGGCATTCACACCTGGGATGAAGCACGAAAGGTCCTACGTGTGATGCTCTGGTACGACCGGGCCTGTGAGCGCGGGGGTCGCAAACTGTGGCTTGAAGTGAAGCAGTCCGGCCCTTCATCATCATGAATCACGGGGACTCCCTCAAAGCATACACCTATCCCACGATCCTCTCCTCCGGCTCCTACACTCCCACATCCATCAGTTCGTTCACCGCCCGCTCTCATCGGCTCAATATGAGATTTTGACCATGAACACCGTTTCCTCCCAAATCCACACCGAACGCGGAGGAAGCCGGACAAACAGAACCTCCACTTGCTACCCCCATCCTGAACTGTAGGTATATTATACGACTTTACGAAGGTTACGACGCAGCCAACGACCATGGCGAAAAGCATAAGCGCGTAAAGAGAGAGAGACCATTCCAGCGCAACATTGCTATCGACCTCTTACCCCTTCTTTTTCACATAACCACTACTTCTTTCAGCCGCCTTATCTCTATTTTATTTTATTTATCTCTTCCAAATGTCTCTCCCTATTGCTGTGACAGAATCTCAATCTTCTTCTTTTCTATTTCCCACGTGGAACTGTGATATATAGATATATTCAATCAACCTAATTTGAATCCCCTCGGGAGTTTGATGACCGAGTAATTCTTAGTAATGCTGCTGGATATACATTCTTTATCAAATCATGTACAAATTTAAAGCGATAAGAATCTCGGCTAAGACTACATCTCTGGGTCGAACTAATGCTGCAGATGTACGCTGTGTGACTCTGTAACGGGCCAAACCGAAGCGAGGGAAACCAAAAATAGATGAACAAAGAGCTGCCTGTGGTTTTTTTCTTTTTTTTCTCTTTACCATAGTAGGTGAAATGAAACATCATCGTCGAGGTCGTCAATTTTCAGGGTCTAGTACCCCCGTAGGAAGCAGATGTGTCATTGCCTTGTCGGAGCAGCGGTTCGCGTTCACCCTGCTGCTGCTGCTGCTGCTGCTGCTGCTGCTGCTGGCGGCCCCAATCCCTTGTGTCCACGCCGTCATGGATGCCGGGAACGCTGAGACCACTCTCGGCGACCTCCGTGGTCCCATTCGTAACGGCAGCACCGGCCTTCCCGCGGGTAGCCGCCATCCGGCGGGCCTGCCAGCTGACGAAGGTGACCAGGGCCACCCCGACCAGGAAGGTGGTGATGGTCAGCAGGGCGTTGACAGGGGTGGGGTCGCGGTCGAAGACGGTGAAGGTCAGGGCGTCGAGGCCGGCCTGCGCGAAGTTGCCCAGGCCGGCGAGGCAGATGACCAGGCCGTAGACCTTGCCGAAGGTCTGGAAGCCGAAGACCTTGGCGGCGTAGTCGGAGACGGCGGTGTAGTAGAAGGGGCGGTAGAGGACGAAGAGGGCGATGTTACCGTAGCCGGCTCCCTCCGTGGGGATGCAGCCCAGAATGCCGATCAGGGTGGCGGTCGTGACGAGGGTGAGTAGCACCGAGGGGGTGCGGGCGGAGTCGAGGATGGTGCCGATGAAGGGGACGGAGACGAGCCCGCCCAGCGGGAGGAGGACGTCGAAGGTCGAGTTGAGGGTCGCGGCGAGGTCCGGGGATTGGAGGAGGTAGGTGTACTGTTGACGGATCGTGGCCACAAAATAGTTGATGCGGAGCATCTGCAGGATAGTGAAGAGGGTGATCAGGATGAACCAGGGGGTGCGGATCTGCGTGAGCGCCGAGGCGCCATGAAGGGCGCCCCAAACGCCGCCGGCGGTGTGGGGCTTGTCAGACTGGGGCGTGGTGGTTGACTCGGTGGTGGCGATGGGGATGGGGTTGGGTTCGGGAGAGAGTGGGCGTTCGAGTGGGGAGATGTCATCGTAGGACTGTGGTTGAAGGGTGGGGGAAGAGAGAAGGTCTTGAATTTGGCTGACAACGTTCTGTCGGTGCATACGACGGTCATTACGTTGGCGCTCGCCTTCATTGCGGTCCTGGATGGCGTTGTCAACGTAGTCCGTGGCTTCGGCTGCGATGTGAGCTTGCGCTTCCTGCACAAGTTCGCCGGCCGTCTTATATGAGGTCGTCGGCATTATAGTGAGCTGGGCAGTGATGATGAAAATGGGGACAATGAGATAGAGCAGGAAGAATCTGGTCGAGCTGAACCAGCCGGTTGTGCTCTCGTTGATAAGCCGGAATATAAGGAAAAGGGCGCTGGAGGCATCGAATGCGCCTGTCAAAGTGGATAGAATGAGCCCCGAGCGGGTCGGGAAGGTGTTTGACAGATGGAACGATGAGATGAAGACAAACGGTCCACCTAGAGAAAGGAAGAGGTACCCGGGCATGTATCCGTCAAAGGGAAGCCGGTCGGAGAGTCCAAAAAGCAAGGAGCCCAGCATAAGAGAGACGCTGCCAATGATGCCGCAGACGCGCGGACCGTATGTATCGAGAATCGTTCCTACTGGTAAAGCAAAGACGTTGGTTGCGACTGCAGCGATGGTGAACATCAAGTTCAATCTGTTGACAACTTTAGTTAGGTCTTCCAAAAGGAATGGATGGTCTGAGGCGCGTACCGAAGCTCTTGTCCGTAGCACACGTCGGAATTGTTATCAAGCTCTTCTTGCGAACACCGGTCCCGATAGACACCCTCTCTGATCAAGACCGGCTTGATGGCCGCAAACCCGAAGACTATCCCCGCCGCAAGTAGACAGTATAGCACTGCTATGCAGACCTGCGCTGTGAGTGTATTAGTACTGCACTGCATACGACGGTGGCTTTTGAAGCCGTTCTTAAAAGTCTAGCACTTACCAATGCGTTTGACATGGTTTACCTCAAACGCGCCCGTGGTCTCTCGGCCACCGGTCCACTCCTGCAACTTCGGCGCAGATTGCTCGGGTGGTGCCCCCTCTCTGTCAACCTCATTGAGCGTACTGATATTGGGTGAGGCGGCTTGGAGAGGTGGGTTCTGCTCACTGGTAGCCTCATCCACAGTGGCCTGTCCCCATGCTGGTCCTGCATACGGGTTGAAATTCAATCGATGTCTAAAAGAGTGGCGACTGATGTTGGATTGGAATGAAGATGACACCGAGGGCTCCGGTAGATCATGATAGCTTTCCTCGTCATCGGAGTCATCCTGATAGGGCTGGCGACGGAATGCAGCTGGATTCTGTTCCCAGGACTCCAAGTAGGAGACGCGGTTGAGAGACATTTCTAGCTGGTTGGTTGTCCTTGTTAGTCAGTGTCATACCAGATGAAAGACGTCGAGTCTGTACCTGCTCAAAGACACCTCAGTACAGCCCGTTCTTGGGCGCTTTTCGTCTATCAATGAATATATTTCGAAGTACTGTATACCAATATCCGGAAGTATCGCCAAGCTGATGTGCACGATCGCCAGAGACAGGCTGTGGAATTGATGGCTGGTTGACGGTGGAGTCGACCCGTTTTCGGCCCGTAGACCCAGCCAGCTATGACTCCAAGCAACGGTGGGTGATAAGCGGATGGGACTGCTGGACAAGAGGCAGAGATGTTCAGGCCAATTTAAAAGGTCAATGGCTGTTTTGCAAGGAGAATATCAGCAGGTCAAGTGAAGTTGGCAGGAGTTGCAGCAGCAGCTACAGCAATGAGGTAATCGAAGCGGAGAAAAATAGTGGGAGAGAAAAATCACCTGACACTACTTTACCACTACCACTTGCTTGCCCCCGCATATCCCCAATAGGAAGCTGCCCTGCCTGCCTGAGGTGCGCATCCATGGCCTTGACTGCGTTGGTTAGTACTTTGCTAAACTAACTAAGTAGTCAGTCAACTACACTCCAGTTAGTCATCCTTTTGAAGTGCTGCATCCAAGTAGGCAGTCGTACGATATCCATTTCCATCCCGCTTCAGCCCTTCTACCTCCTCTGCTTCTATCTCTTCTCCTTCGCCTTCATCATTGTTCATCTGCACTTATACTCGCATGGCCTGCCCTATCTGCAATGCAAGCCAGCCACAAATGCACACTTTCCTTGGATTGTCTCATGATCAAGCCTTTCTCCTGGTCTAGCCCTTTCCTCAGTTGCTCTCGCTCGCAAAACTGAGTCGTGCTACTGCTACGACTCTGTACTGCTGCTGCTACTTGCCCAGATTCGGTCACCCTCCGATGGGTCTGGAATAAGATCCACCTGTCAATTGGCTCGCGTAGCTTTCGGCTCCATTGTTGATTTACACCCCAAACCTAACTCGGATGGAATCTGGCCTAGGCCAAGCGGCATCAGGGTTCTGTCTGTTAGCATCTTGACCTCACCTATCTTTTGGCCCCCTTATGCGGCCGACTATTCTGCACGGCTGATATCTGAAGCTCACAAGCATCATAGCACTACCATTAAGGTCCCTGCACAGGGTTTACACAGTTCATCCATCACCATCGCTATGTCTCGCTCGAGACAGGTTCCTGCCGCAATGTGTTGCCAACCCTCATGTCACTTTGACCCAGAGACCCAGTTACTCATCTCTTCCCATGGCGCAAGAACAAAACCGTCTGTCATATTCCTCCTGCAGATGATTCTGCTTAGGAGAAACATTCCGAATCGCCTGATTCGTCAAACACGGAGAAGTGCCACCGACGAAGAGAAAAAAAAGGTACTGTACTTCTGTGCGCGGCATTCAATTGACACCAGAGACAAACAAACATCCCGACATTTCTGAGAGGGATGAACCATTCATCACGCATGCGAGATGCATCACAGAGATTACGCCACAGCCTTGTGTGAACAAGTGTTGCACCTCACAGGAATATGTCACCACTCACCAATCACATCACATAGCTAGTCACAGCTGGACCGTGACGGCTAGCTGGATGCCAGTGGGATCCCCAGTGAAAAGCCCGATAAAAGGGAGACGGATGACTATTGTTCGGAGAAAAAAATGCAGATTGGCAAAGCTGGGGACTCGCTGCCGATAAGCGCGACCAAGACCTCCCGTGGCTTGCTGTCAGGTTGACCCCCTCCTAGAGCGATAGCAGACCATACCTATTTCAGCAAGCAAAGCCAGCCTTCATCCCAAAGGCTAAAGGAAGAACGGGACTTCTGGACAAGAAAGGTGCAGTCAAAAGTGCCGAAACGTTGCTCACTAGCTCGAACCGAAACGCTCCGGTGCGGGTGCCCTTCCAAGTTAGCTTGCGAGTATTTTCTGCTTTGGGCAACGATCAGACGCGGCTGTGCCAATCGCCCTGCTCTTGTCGGAGAACAGCAAGACTAAGGAATAGGCAACGGATGGCTTCATCTGCTGCAGCTCTGTCTTGTGTCATCCTAAACCTACCGAGGAAAGCAAGATGGTAGAGCACGGTGGGCTGTCATCTCCCCTCTCTTGGTGAGAAGGCATCGAGTAGGTAGTCTAGAGATGTGCCCCTGAATGAACCTCAGGAGCCGTATGATGCTGGGCTCCAGTGTTCACGCTAAAAGTGGGATCTGCTCTCTTCATCTTCAATCTATATAGGGCTTTTTCTTTTACCCTTTTGCCTCTTTCCTCCACTTCTTAGTTTGCTTTTGCACTTTGCATGCCATGGCGAGCTCCGCTCCGCACGAACCATTCTCTGTTGGGTAATTAACCGTTTGAACGTTATTCTGCCCATCATAATCATTGTTGCTGGGGCGGTCACCCTTCTAGCTGCATCTTAGTAGGCCTGGACTATTGCTGCTGCTGTTCGGCTCTTACTCTTTAATCTTTAATACCTCATGCCAATGGCTTTTTCTGGCTATTGATCTGGCTTGTTTTACAGGGCTATCGCGATTGTCAGCCCGAGCACTGAATCCGAGCACAACGTGATGAGGGGATGGTAAGTTATATTTGCGCTGTTCTTCGACGCTCTGATGTTGTGTTTATCGAATCGTCATTCTAACCCTGTTGCTCTCTGTTTAGTCTGACCTGCCGTCAGCGCCATATCAAATGTAAATCGTCCTCAAGCCCCTCTCGACTGAGCTCTGTCAGTCGAGGGGAATCCCCAGCTCAACGTCCCCTAATGTTGATACCAGGTGATAAGACCGAGGACCAGTGCCTTCGCTGTCGACGATCGGGACGAGAGTGCATACCTGCGCCTACGAGACAAGAAGAAGTCACTTTTCGCCATGGCCAGAATCCTTCGCTGCGACCCAGCGGTCCCCCGCGATACGGAGAAAGCGACCTCGTGTTTCCAACCGATCAAGTGTGGGTTCCGTTTCCAACTCAAGGTTTGTTCCTACTGGGGATGAAGAAGGCCTTTTCCACTGATGCACGGCACATGAAGTTTCTTTCGAAGATGAGACGGATCGGACAGCGGCAGATTATCGCGTGGTGCCCCTCGATGGTTCGCCCTTCGATCTGAAACATGCGCCCGAAAACTCTCCTCAATCGCCCAACGGGGCACAGCATTTATCATCAGCCTCGCATCCGCCTCATTCATCGAAAGTCGCAGGCTCGTCTCGAGCCCGTTCAGCTCAGCGCCTGGGTTTCCCGCTCATAGCCTTCCCGTCTCCCGATTTCGCCAGCACGCAGAAGCTGCGGAATTTCAATGAAGCTTTCCTCCTTCGATATTTCCGGAAGACACTCGGTCCCTGGGTGCTGTACCTTGTCCCACTTGTACTACGCTGGAATTCAGCTAATCGGCAATTTTAGCTAGACGTTTGCGATGACCAAAGTCATTTTTCTGTGGATGTGGCCGAACGAGCACCTTCGCACCCTCTCCTATTGTACGCGTGTCTTGCCATCTCAGCGCGTCACCTCTCCTACACGAATCATACAGTACCTCCGGAGTCTGCCGATGAATACCATGAACGTTGCATCCGAATTCTCAAGTCGGTCCTGGAGAACAGAGACTTTGGCACCAGCATCGAGATACTCCTTACCTCCACCGTAATATTGCGGTTTTTCGAGCAAATATCCTGTAAGCCGGGCTGGTTGCGCTCTATTTACTGCATGCTCACATACCATGTACAGCTCACAGCCCTTCAAACGACCTCCAGAGTCACCTTCTCGCCGGATCCGTATATATCAGCTCTCAACTGGACTGCGCCGTATCTGGAGGACTTGCAGAAGCCTCTTTCTGGGTATTCGTGATGCAGGATATACAATTCGCTCTAATGTATCAAAGACCTTTGCGTTTGACTCTGAGCCCATTTGCAGAGAAGCTATACCATGCATGGCAGCATAGGACAACTCAGGATGACCGGGACTGGACGCACAAGGCCATTTGGCTCCTCGCTGAGACGATCAACTACTGCTACGGGGCGAACAACTCAATGCACATAGAAGCGATTGATGGGAGTGCCTTGAGACAGCGAGTTGGCATCTGGGAAACAACAAGACCAGATACGTTCAAGCCTTTACACTATTCGGGGCCAGATCCTGGACGTGGGAGGCCGTTTCCGTTCATTTGGTTCACCAATTCACTGCACGGTATGATTCAAGGCCTTCCCCGCTTATGCTCTAGGGCTGACATACTAAGTCTAGCTGCTGCGATACAACACATCTCCATAGCAAAGGCCTTGTTCCAGCAGCATGAACTTCAGGCCTTACAATCGTCACCGCAAGTTCGAGAGGCCATCCAGATGATCGAGGTTTGTTATAGAAGCCTACAAAAGCACCATTATAGAACCTTGGCTCATAATCCTCTAGGACGAGATTATCCTCAATCTTGAAGTCATATTTGGCATAGCTCTGTCGGCAGAGAACGACCCAGCGCTGCGGATTATGGCAGGGCATACACTCTGCGCTTGTAAGACATGCATATCCTGGACAATGCCATCGTTGTCACCTGTGAAGCTCCCTACTCAGAGACGGTAGCTAACAGCACAACTCGCAGGCGGTATTTGGATCCGTGACCCGTTGGCTCAGACATGCCTACTAGATCTTCTGCGCAGGACCGAGGCTGAGAATGGGTGGCCTTGGGCATTTGTTGTACAAAAGCTCAGCCAAGATTGGCAGCATACTGCGAGATGAGGCCAGGGTATCAAAATCCTCGGTATAAGTGCTTTCGCTGCATTCGACGCAGTCCCATTGTCTAAATCTCATAAGCCCAACTGATCCAACAGACTGTTGACTTGTAGCAGAGGATTTCCAGTTCTTATGCTGCAGAGAGTCAATCCTGTTATGGTGCAATTATCCTCGGCATCACATGGTGGCCAGCAATACACCGGCCAGCCTAACGTGCCTTTGCCACCTGAGCAAGGATCCTTTGCCCAGGGATTGATCCTCTTGCTGGCTGCATGTGGAAAATCACAGAATATCCAACCAGGTCCTCAAAGGCACATGCACAGCGGCTTTCAACTGGCAGAACGAGCGAACCATATCAAGATTAGACAATGCATAATGCGTCTATCTCTTATTTCCTGCGACCGCAAAAGGATGCAACGCTCGCCTGAAAGTTTATTCGATTGTTATAACATAGAACCTGTAGGACCTGAAGTACACGCGAGCGGTCCTGGGAAAGCATCACCATACACGTATGGCTTCCTGCACTAATGTCTAACTAGCGATTGCAAAATGCAATAAATTAGAGAATCCAGTACAGACCAACTTCACCATGCGGTCAACTCCACCCCGACCAATACTATTCTAAGTAATTCACCCGAGCGTCTACCCCTGAGCACCATGAACGTAGACAGGCAAAAACACCCTGGTCCCCAATTTCAGGATAAATGGCAGCGCTTTACCCGCGGCAATTAGCCTGGCATATTCTCAAGAGAAGCGTCCGAAGGTTTCTTTCATCAAGCCCAGTCTGAGCAGATCTATCCAGCCTGTTCACGGACACCCTGCTTGATAACACTAATTTATGTATTGTAAGAGTTTCCATCCCAAAAATCCCTCCAAGCCAGGCCCGGAATCAATCCCGAGATCCATCCCTCCCTCCCAATCCAAATGCAGCGTGAGGGATTAAACCGAAACCGAACCGTCACCTCTCGAAAGCCCCCCCATCGCAAACGAAACAAGCCCATCGACCGATCGATCATGTGATTCCGAGGCCCGTGGCAAAACGTGAGTAGGTATGGTTAGTATCACCGCAGCAGCGATCAGGGTTGCGCTACGCACGTGATGATATCGTTGTGCGCATGCCCAAACCAGAGAAAATGATTGCTTTTTTTTCTTGTGTATGTGGAAATGCAAATGAACACGGATGATCCTGGGGATGTGGGCTTGCTAGAATTGGACCGTCGTTGGATGGTGGGGTAGGGTTGGCGCCGTGGATCGGGATGGCCACTCCCATATTTTGAGGAGGATCTTGTAGTTATCTCTTTTCCCGGTTACCATGAGTGGACTATATCGAAAATTGAAATGGTTCGGGGTAGGATAGGTAGGTAGGTATGGAGGTATAGTTCTTCACTGAGTTTGCTTTGGTTGACTTTTGCTTGCGCCTTCGTTTGTTTGTCTGTTCGTTCGCTCGCTCGCTCGGCTTGTGTACAGAGAGTGGCCCGAGGGCCCGTACTCCTTTTAAATCCATTTTTCGAGCTGTAACTAGCAGACCCATCTACGCAACCCCGGGTCAGGAATCTACCGCTCTCTTCCAGAAAAGTCATGTACCTTCCTTCTTTCCTTCTTTGGTGAAACGCCCAAGCGTAACAAGATGTAGGCAGGCCTACAATGAATCACCACACCGAAACACTCCCAAAAAGTGGACTGCAAAGTCAAAGAGCAGGGATATCATATTACATTCCTATGAACACTGGGAATCATTCCCTTGGGCAGAAACGGCGAACAGTATATAACTTGGTATATGGTATAAGGTATAAATACTTCCCTCACCCCTAATAAAAGCCCATCCCATCGTCAGCCGGCAACGGAAGATTCAAGAACCCGTCGCCGATCATACTGTGCAGCGTAAGCAGGTTCTCCGGGTCAAACCCCATCTGGACGCCTAGTTCAGGCACGAAGAAGCCCTGCGGCGGGAACATCATCCCGCCACCGCCACCGCCGCTGGTGGGGTCGGTGTAGCTGGGGGGGAGGTCGGACATGCCGGAGCTGAAGATGGGGTAGTAATCCCGGGAGGGGGCGGGGGCGGGGGCGGGAGCGGGAGCGGCGTAAGGGGTCCAGGGTTCGGTGGTTGAGTCGGCTGCACTGGTTGGGGCTCCTAGGCTACCGGGGCTGGGGCCTAGGGAGTGTGATGTTAGGTCGGTGGAGGTTACGGAGGGGTGGTTCGTGGCGGTAGGATGATTGCTGCTGTTGCTGTTGCTGTTGCTGTTATTGAATCCGGGAGCTGTCGGGTAGGGGATGGGTCGTTGTTCGCCTGCCGTTGACAGATTTTCGGGCGAGGAGTGGCTTCGTGAGCTATTGCCCATGGCTACTTCACTTAAAAGGTGCAAGGGCGTCTGGCTGGAGCTGCTATGGTTCTTCTGTGGGGTGTTAGTAGTGGTGTTCATGCAGCAGAAAACAGGTTTTGATGAAGAGGGCTTATTTATGACCTGGCGGACTTACTTGGCCTTTGTCGTCGGGGTGGCTTTGACAATCCGACGAAGCGCGGCATACCGAGAGCGCTTCCTTCAACACTGGGCCCTGGTCTTTGCGCTTCATGAACCAGTTGCGGAGCATAAAGAGCACCACTCCGAACTTGGCTGCAGTCCGTCCGCCGGGGAGCTCTCCGGCGACCGTATAATGGCGAATGACTTTGTCGAGGTAGTATTCCATCTTGAGGCTGCCCGCATCCATTACTTGATCCAGGCGGGTCTCCGGCGTGAAGACCATGGCGTAGAGTTTGATTAGCGCGACGACGGCAAAAGACGTGCGCGCAAGAGTGACCGTCGGTGCGGACACTAGCTTTTTAGTGTCAATCGCACAGATTGTATCGAGGGCTTCGTGGATAGCAGTGAGACAGGAGCTGAGGGCACTGATATGTGTTGCGCTGGTAGGACCAGCAACATCATCGCCGGTAGTCCGCGCCTCGTCCTTGCTATAATCAACATGCATGGCGTTTTCGTGCAGGTAGAGGTTGACAATGCAGTATGCTTGTTGAATGATAGCTGATCCCCCTGATGAGCACAAGAACATGAACTAGGTGTGGGTGACTGCTTACGAGAAGAATGCTCCGGTAACGCTTCCCTCTTCCACTGCTCCAACTGCTTCTCGAGCGCCTTGAGAGTGTAGATGGACTTCGGGTCCGAAAATGACACAACCGAAGGAATGTCATCGCTCGCGAATTGAACGTATATCTCTTCGATGATTTGTGCTAGCTTGGCCCACCGGACCATCGTTTTATCGGAAGGTAATGCATCTGGTGATTTCTCTAGGATCTCAATGCATTCATCCATGTATGGAAGCCATCGCACAAGATTGACTCGTCGAAGAGACACGGCAACCCTAGACCATAGGTTAGCTAGCTACTCCTGGGAGAATGAGAAGTACATACTGAACTGCAACGAAATAGCATGCCAACCAGGTTCGCCTCGTCTCCGGAGAGTCCGGATCCAGGACCTCAGATGACTTTCTCGCTATAATGCATTTGAGCAGATTCATCTGCTTCCCTCGCGGCATTGATTTACGATACAGACCCACATCCATAGCCAGGGTGACAGCCATATGCGTCAATTGATAGAACTTCAGTTCCTCGAAGTTGTCGGGAGGCGTGTACCAGTTACAGCAGACCAAGAGCGCCTGGACTAGCTCAAGAGATTTCTCCCCTTTGACGACAACCCGTTCCGCGATGACTTTATAGAAATCATTGACGAGAGGGATTTGAGCCCGTGGTTGAATCGTCCCTACGGCAACAGCGATAACTGCATGGAATAGCACTGGCTTCTTCTGCCGGACGTCCTCCATCTTCGTCCCGTGAGGGAAGACCACCATCGGGATTAAGAGGGCCATCTCTTCGTTGAATCGCGCAAATGCTTCTGCCGCTATATCGGCACTCACAAGGCCCCGGTCAATTATATCAGCCACTTCGTTGGCCCCCTCTTTTGCCGTCGAGTCCGACGGGTAACCTAGAGCACGCCATTGTCGGGTCGCTTTGCTGTAGAGGGATTGTTCTTCGCTCGGACTAGACACCCGAGAGGTTGCGGGCGTGGCTTCTTTGTCCTCCCCACTATGACGCCGTTTTCTCCCCACCATGCTCTGCGGCGATCCCACCGGCAAAGGCGACGGCTCATGGGATGCGGCATGAGTCGGGGCCAGCCAATGCCGCGCTGCCGGCTCCTCGCGCGGGGGAGGCATCTGCACTGGCTGCAGCACGGGATCACGATCGTGAGACGCCTGAAGGCTCGCGGTGAGCGCATCGATCTTCCTCTCGAGCTCCGCGACGCGATTATCCGTCTTCTTCTGTCGTTTGCGACTGGGAACCGTCACGATACAAGTTCTCCCGGCTTTCGTGCATCGTTTGCAGGCGCCGTTGGCATGGCTGATGTCCGGCTCGCATCGCACTTTTAACTGCCTGCACGCTTCGCAGGCGCGGGGCCGCTTCAGCTCTGCGTATGGGTCACTGGGGTCGACGACGGAGGGGTTGGATAAGGCGTCGATGCCCGATGTCGAATCCGACCGGTGTTGGTTACCCGGTTGGATCACCTGGGGACTCGAAAGAGGTCCCGGGCCTCGAGGTGCTGCCAGCACGGAATGCAGCCGGTCGGTAGGGGACAGATGTGGAGTCGAATCGGGATAATCTCTGGAAGCGACAAGCGGGTTGTTGCCATGTCTAGACGAGGGGGGTGGTAGATAGGGCGGCGGCCGGGTTTCGGCGCGCTCGGTCGGACGTCCGCCGTCTCTGCTATCTGCATGTAGGCGTGGATCGATCTCCATCGGGGAGCGCGGAGACTGCGGAGTGGATATCACATCATGGTCAGCCAGGCTCTATTCGCCGGGGAGTCAGTCATCATCGCCCGCCATGGGCCAAGGGCGGATGGCCAGTTGAGGTCATCCCGGTCGCGTTTCTCTCGGAATCAACGGGGGAAATTGGGCTGGTCTGCCACGATTGCAACTTGATTTTTGAGGCTTACCCGAGCAACAGTCTGGGGCCGCAGGAGAGAAAAGAAAGAAAGAAAGAAAGAAAGAAAGAATGCAAGGAGCCAGGCAAGGCAGGGCGGAGTTGGAGTCGCGCAAGTCGGAGAATCGGACGGTCGGGAGCCGATGGCCGACGGTACCTTGAGGAATGCGGTGGTGGTAGTGGTGGTAGTGGTGGCAGTAATGTCGGTGGTTTCGGTGGCTTGTCCCGGACTCAAAGTGAATTATGATCTGGTTAGTTCTGGCTCATAGGAAAGTGGTTAGGATAACAGAAAAGAAGCAAGAGAAGACAAACGAGTGGGAGTTGTAAGAACAAGGAGGATGACCAAAGAGAGAATGAAGGAAGCGAAAGAGGAGTTGAGGGGAAGCCACTGCAGTCAGTCACTCTTGGATTCATCGCCCAAATCCGCATAGCTTCCAACACTTTCTCCCCAGAAGGATAATTAATGGACCACAACCAAGTGAATAAGTACAGATATATCGTTTCTCTGGCTTCCTCTCTTCTATGATAGTTACTCTTCTACTACACACAAGAAATGATTGTATTCCGATCTAGGTTGCAAGATAGCAACAAATCCAATCCTGCCAGCTCGTTGAACACCAACAGAGACAGCAGTTGAACCACAATGAAAAGGATGAAGATTGCAACAGTATAGCAAAGAACACCGGCTCAAACGACACAAAAGCAGTTGATCCACCCTCCCATATAAAGAGCAGAAAGTAAGACATAATCCGACATATAAGATGCGGAAGACCAGCCGCGATGGACTCTGCTCCACCCAAGAGCAAGAGTGGACTCCAGAACCAAGTCCAATACTCAGGAGACTTTATGCACTGGGCACTCCTTCTTACGCTCGAACCACTCCACTATACATCGTTTATGAAACTTGCACAGACACTCCAGCCGCACGAGCGGCTGACCCACTTCGTACTCTTCCATGCAAATCGTGCACTCCTGCAGCCCACCATCGTGTCCAACGCAGTCTTTCTCCGTGGCTTTGAAGGTGACTAGCCGGACTGCAAGATGGGGCTGGACGGGGCTGCCGCTCTGAGGACTAGAGCGCCCGGGCCGACCATGAGTTTCGATACATGTCCGAATGTGTGCTTCCCGTGCATCTTCGCCCCCATTCGATCCCAGAAGCGGAAGCTCACAGTCACAGATCGGACATAGGTCCTGCTCACGGACATGCGGCGGGCGTGTATGCGACGGCCGATGAGCGTGAGGGAACGCGGGCAACGAGCTGGCGCTGCCAGCGGTCGGATAAGGGAGAGGCCGTGTGGATGAGCTCACCGACCCAGATGTGAAGCGGGGGCTTGCCAATGCAGCGTAATTCATTCCGGGGACTCGCGGGGCAAAAGGTCCTCCGAATCCACCTAAACTTGAATAATCGCTGACGCCAACGGTCTGCCGGGTTGGTCGCGACCCGAGAGGTTCAGTTTGGAGCTGCACATAATTGTGTTAACCACAATTGATCTTCTCACCATCTGGCGCTTGACTGTAACTCACTGGTAGACTATTGTATAGACTTGGCCGGGTTGGAGAGGACAGCGAATGGTAAGAACGATGCCGAGAACTGGGAGGAGGGAAGTACGAGGATTCTTCTCCCCAGCCTGTCGCAGCGGCGGTGCCTGGTCTTCCCGGATTCTGAACTGTTGTGAACCCACGAGGCGGTTCTGGATTTGGGTCTGGCACACAGGGGTTGCATAGTCTCACTTCCTCGCCCCCGCCGAGAGCTGGATTTAATGTTGTTGGCGAGTGAACCGCATCGTCCCCTCCGGAATGGAAGGCCGAAGCAGCACGGGGATAAACCAAAGCGGCTGCGGGGGAGCGGGTGGAATCGCGCACAATGAACTGCCGTGGAATAGTGATCCGATGGGGTGAGCATGACGCGCAAACAACCCGGCCACATTTCCGGCAGTGATGCTTCCTGTACCAGAAACTGAACGCGGTCCCACAAATCGGACAGTTGGTGACCTCCGCATCAGGCTGCCACCGCGGTCGAACATATTCCACGTAGTTATCCTGGGTTCGGGACCATGAACTTCGCCGAGGATCATTCGGGCGCGCACCCGGCGGTGAGGAGGACAGATCGAATGGAGTAGCAAAGGAAGAGCCAGGCATCATCATGGCAGGATGTTGTGACTGAGACGATCGTTGAGGCAACGACCTGCTATCCATTGTTCCTGCTTGGCTACTCGGACCGGCTTCTGTTGTCCACGACTGGGATCCGAGGCCACGGGGCCAGACGTCCCCCTCCAAACTGACTATCCTTCTCTTCCGATCTGACCCTGTGACGGTGGACCGTCTTCGCTCGGAGCGCTGATCGCGTGCAGCCTCGGTGGCCTGTAAAATTTCCGAACTCGCATGAGGCCTGAGAGCAGTGGCGGGCCGAGTGGCGGGGAACGCGGCGGTGGAGGAGGAAGCGGAGGATGAAGGACTGGCCGAATTTGACAACGACGACATGAACCTGAAGGACGAGGGAGAGGTCGACGATGGTAAAGTCTTTGGTATCTGGGTCCCTGAGACCGAAGAGGAGACTAGTCTCCGCCGTTTGGAGGACGGGCCGTCATTGACTGGGTGGCGCGGTGATGCCAGGATGGGGAGGGCAGCCGGACGGGGAGATGATCAACAGCGGTAGACAACCGTGGATATGCTTGTGTGCCAGAGTGTAAATTGAGAACCTTAAAAAGAGGATTGTTGAGCAAGGAGATGAATTGATACAAGTCACACGGAGCCAAGGGCCTTTGACTTTGACTTTGCGCGAAACGACACAGGGCAACTCGGGGGGGTCGGACTTCGGGCGTCAAGGATTAACTTAATGATAAGAGCGCATGCAGTAAGGTCTCGTGACAGACCATCTGTTCGGAACGAACAGGAATCCAAGAGAAGAAGAAGAAGAAGAAGCTTGAGCCAGACAAAGCGTGCAGCCGATCCACAGCCACAGCAAGTGACTAGTAGTCTAAGGCATTCAAATGTTCAAATGAGAGAGGAAAGGGAATAGGAGAGGGAGTGAATCATGGGGGAGTTTGGGCCACAGGGAGAGAAAGAGGGATAAATCATAAGGTGGAGATGCCGTAACTTCGAAGGTCTGGTTCGGGTCCCACCCGATGTTTCGCCGCGGGGCAAAAAAGGCGGTCACAACACTGTTTTGATGATTACCTCCTGTAGTTGTTGCTACTTTGCTTCCTCACTTTGCTTTTCTTCTACGCTGTTACATGTAGAGTACTCAAACTACTTTTCTTTCCACAGGCATCGTGATCAGACGACATCAGGTGGCTCTGGGCACGCTCATGTTAAATTGTAAGAAGGGCCATCGAAACAACCAAATGCACATGGCCTGATTCTGCCAAGGAACTCTCCCTCCCTTATCACTTAATCTTTCTGGCAGATCTGCGTCTAACCCAATCATGGTTGGACTGGACAACAGTCATGGTGCATAGTATGTTCAAGTATACTCAATAGGTAAAGGTAATCCAGCAGTATTATCACACAGGCCCATCCTCCAAACTTCGCTCACTATAATTAAACTCAGCTATTACCGAAGATTCCGTACATGAAAGGGAAAATGAGGACTACAAGATATACAAGATGCGACCCATATGCTTGCAAGGAACAGATCAGGACCTAAATCAGGGCCGTCGGCTAGCACAATTTCACCAATACTGCTCGCAATGTAAGCTCGCGACTGGATAAGAGGGCAGAAATCCGGGACGCTGGAGAAAAAAAGGGTGGCGAGGAAAGCAGAAAAACGCTAACCAGCAGATTGCCGTAAGATACTGATGCATATGTGAGGAGACCCAAGCGTATATCACAAACTCCGACGCATGATGATTTTGGAAGGTAACAGAGAATAAGAAAGAGATTCGTGAAAGGGGAGGAGGGAGTGCAGAGGATAGGGTAAACAGACTGCTCCCAATTGTCGCTTTAGTGGTCTCCCTCGTGGTGATGTGCTTCAGTTACCAGTTCCGCAGCACTGCCTGCAAATGATGGCTCATCCGGGCTGGCTTCATGGATGTTATCCTGTGTACGAAACTGGGCAACATAGCCCATGCTAGATGGACGCTCGATGCGCAGGTTCTCCGAGTTCCCATGCCGACGGCTGGACGTAGTTGAAGCGGTCGTCGAGGCAATTGAGAGGTTACGATCTCGTGAGGGAGAACTGGCTGCACTGAACGGCAACCGGCCAGTCACGGAAGCTGAGGGGTGAAGGTGATTGTGAGAGTGAGCATTAGTACTTTCTTCAGGTTGATTGGAAGTGGTCGTTTCTTCCGGGGCGACAACAGGAAGAAGTTCACCCGACACTGGCGCCTCTTCCGCTGAGGGGCCGGTAGTAGCGCCTTCTTGCTGAATGTTCTGTCGCCCGGTCGATGGTGGTTGAGAGCTAGAGTGAGAGCCTACACGACTAGGGAGCTCGATAGCACCCCCTGTATCAACGTTCGGTAGGGTGATTGCGATCTCTGGAGTCCGTTCATGGGGCTCGCCTTCGGAATCATCGTAGTCACGGTCACTATCCAAATCTTGGCGGGCATGGTCTGCGGCCTCCGGGTCCTCGGGTTCATCAGTATAGGGTTCATGGAAATCCTCGCCTTCTGGGAATAGACCCGGCGGTGGTGCCCTAGCACTCCGGACGACTTCAAAGCCTTTTCCTTTCTCCTTGGTCTTCCCTCTGAACAGGTTTCGGAAGAAGCCAGTCGCGGATGAAACAGGGCCCGTAGGGTCAGCCGGGCCTGTCTTCAATTTGCGCGTGCCCGACTGTGATAGCGGAGGGCCCCTCACTCGGTAATAGAAATCAACCTCCCGTACTGCATAGTCTGTTCTAGACTGACGAGGATCCTCCAAGTCAAGATCGTCCTTGGGTGCTGGAAGGTACGCAGGAACAGGTGTATTCCTTCCAGATATAGACGGGCCTTCCATAATATCGTCATCCACATCTCCATAGCTCGACGCTCGTTTTCTTGCGCGGGACTTCTCCCTTGATACACCTATCTCGATGATCTTCTTGCGAGGCCTGGGTGGTCGGTAGTAAGGGTCATGGGGATGCACAGCGAAGACAGGCCCGCTCTTGGGCGAATTGCTGCCCGTCGTCTGACAGCCTGGTCCAGCGAATCCACCGGGCGTTGATGGCGTGAAGAAACCGCTGCTATTAGCTCGACTGTGAGTTCCACCCTGTGCGCTCCCTGACTCAAAGAAGGCACTCGCGCGGCCTTCGCTCGCACCCGCCCGATGCAGAAGCATAGCAGAACTTCCGGAAAGACTTCGAGGTCTGGATCCATCGAATTGGGAAGAGAGGCGGTCATCGGTATGTGCCAACATCGCAGCCTCAGATCCCATGCTCTGGCGTGTGCCGACACTTTGTCGGGGAACACGACGTGACAGCTGTCGCATACCGAACACTTTGACCAGACCACCTCGTGTCACCCCACCTTCGTTGCCTCCCGCTCCGGCAAGTCGTGCGATAACCTCAATCAAGGTCTGAAGAGCATTGAGAAAGAAGCCGAACACAAGCACTAGGGCGTGCAGAAAAAGGATAATGTATCCGATCCAGCCCCGTGCAGCCTGCGAAACACCTAGTGAGGGGACGAAAACAATGCTGAGTAAGATTGTGAGAAAACGGATGATGGAGAAACAGGCATGATAGAGGTTCATGGAAGTGGGTGATGCGAATGGTCGGAACGCCACCAATGTCAGTAGTGAGACCACCTCGCAGATGGCGAGAAGCACAATTTGAGCGATTCCTGACGGCTGCAGCGCTCCAATAGCGATACCGCGGGCGAATGAAAGGAAGATCGGAACCAGAGCGAAGGCGGCCGCGTCGTCGCAGAAAGTGTTGTACAATGGGCCATACAGGAGGACCGTCGATAGGTCATCAAACAGGTACGATTTCGGGCGCGTGGTCGCGATCAAGCGAGTGGTCCAAATGGAGAAGGATGCCAGGATCAAGATCACTACCACCGCTAATGCGACACAGTAGGCCGGAGACTGGCCGGCAATCACGAGCTGGAAGAACGAGAAAGACATGAGTGGCAGCAGCAAATAGTTGAACACGATCCGGATGACGTTTCCAATGGTGAAGGGCATGTTCTTGGACCGAAGGTCTTCCTCCGGCACGTGGGCAATCGTACGATAGAGCGTGCGAAGCCCGAAGGCTACTTGGATCAGGACTGTGATTGAGACGACAATCACAAGCATCCAGACCATCATTCCAGGCCAGATGTCGCGTGATGTTGGCAATCCCACATATTGATTCAACCTGTCCAAGCCGTAGGTAGCATTGACAGTATAGACGCCATCAGCTACAGGATTCCGCTCATTTCCGGGGTCCAAGAGGCTTTGATTGAACATAAGGGCCGACCAGGCGACTTGACTAACCACAGGTTGGTAGTATCCAGGGTAGTCCAAAGACAAGGCTCCAGTAAGCACGGCGAACTGTATGTAGTTCAGGCAATCCCCGAAGCCCGGGGTCACTAGACGAAGGACATCCTCGTCGCGTCCATAGTTGCTGGTCCAGTGAAACGGGTCGGTGGTTCCCCATGGGCTGTAAATCGCTGCAGTGACAGTAGCAATCGCGACCAGCAAGAGAATGGCCAACGGGATATATGTGATTGTGTTTCGAAGAGATGTTCCAAGGTCAGGGGTGATATCCACACTGATACAACCAATATGTGTGGCAGCAGCATCGGCAGACTTGATTGTCAGGCGTGCTGACAAGGTCGAGAAATGGTACGCGGATTGCATGTCATGTTGGACCGAGAAAGCTCGCAGGGCCGAAAGATCGCTCCTATTCCAGTCAACGCGGATTAGCAGTGGCCAGGAGATTGAAGGTAGAGAACTCACGCATTGGTGTAGAACACGGGGCCCAACGGACACTCCCCCTGAGTGACAGATTCACAAAACTTCGATGCATGAGTATATGGATTCCAACTGAGCACGTTGATCTCCGTCAAAAGAGTGCTCAATTTATTGCTGGCAGCATCGTAATACACGATCTTCCCCACCGTATCATTTGGATTGGACCAGTCGGGACTATCCGGGCTTGGATATGTTTCCCCATTGGCTGTACCAGAGACGTTCCCATAGACCGTGATATTGAGGGGGTTGAGAGAGTCATGCAAGTCGAAAGCGACCGACACGTCAAGCGGGACGAACTGGAGTTGTTTCGGATTGGATTGGATGACAGCAGCATTCAGGCAATTGTCGAAATTCAACAACGCGGCGTAGCTCGGCGATGCACACGACATCAACACCAGTACTATCCAGCTGACTCCGGCAAACAGCGACCGATTGTTGCGCCATCGCGGTCGCAGTCGCCCAAGGCGCTGCGATCTTCGGGTTTGTAATCCGGATTCTTTGGTTTTAGGGACCTCAACTCCATCTCGGCGTGGGACCACCATGGTAAAGGGAATATCAATCCGTCTTGCGCCGCGTCCTGGACTCATTTCGGCCACTCTGTGTAACTGGGATGACCCCCTCGGGGAGGTCAGCCCCCTCGTAGACGGTTCAATCCACGTTGTCCTAGCAGCGTCTTTGCCTCGTCGATCAAACCACAAGATTTATCCAGTGAGAATGGTAGCCGCGCGAACCTTTCCGAACTCTTTTGAAAACAATGCAACGATGAATGGGGGAGGTGGACCAGGTGATGTCGAAACGCTGAATGCGAATAAGTAGATGAAGTGGGCGCAAGGGAAGCTAATGAGACAGAAGTCGAAAAGGAGAAGTTGATTACTCCTCTATCTCCCCCAAAATGGCGATGTAGGGGATGCGCACCATAACTTCGGGGGTTCGGGGGGTGGGTGGGAGGGATGTGGATGGCGGGGAAGGGGAATGGATTATCGCAAGGTCGGGAGAGCTTAAGCTGTCAACACGAGGAGGAGGAGTCGGTCGCAATGATGACAGTTAATGAGAAAAGGGGCGGGGAAGATAGGTCTGATGTCAGTAAGGCTTGAAGCTGGAACAGCACAGCCGTGACGAAGAGAAGGGGAAGAAAAAATAGAGAGAAGAGTAGGAAAAGATTAGCATGGTTAGGGAATGTGAAATCCTCCCCCCTCTCAGTCTCTCTCTCTCTCTCTCTCTCTCTCTCTCTCTCTCTTACGCTCACTTGCTCTCCAGTCTCACTAAGGCCAGAGCCCAGACAGTCAGACACTAGTCAGTCGAATCAGTCAGTAAGTCTCAGTCTCAGTCACCGTCATGGCCTGTCAGTGCCAGCTCGGGAATGGAGGGCAAGAAGAGCAGCATTAGCCAGCATTAGCCAGCACCAGCCAGCACCAGCCAGCCAGCACTTTAGTTTCAGTTGGTTGTGGTGCTGCTGACTGCGCCCTGTTTGCTCACTTTGCTGCGCTAAAACAGTTGACTGATTGGGGCGGGCGGCGGGGACTGGGTTTTTTTTTAGCGTTTTTTCCAAGATTAGAAGCCACTCCCCGACCACACTCCCCTAAGAGAAAGAGAAGAAAGAAACTCAAAAGAATAAGGCCCGTATAAAACTTGCTTGGACAACCAGACAGAACATCCATGGTGGATAAGCATCCACTCCTCTGGTCTTGGAAGAGAGAAAAATCCCTGATGCTGTCTCAGCCATGCTACCACTTTTACGGGTTACAAGCCCTTCCTTTTGCTTTGTTGAGAATTGGTTTTCTATCCCACTCACTGCACACAGTAAGTACTCCGTAGATTGGGAGTAGAAAATTGTTGCACAACGATCAACTCAAGTGCGCCACCAATACGCTTACGTCTTGTTCAGAATTTCGATGCAGTAGATGATCTTAGCAGGAACGGATTACTCTTAATCGTCATAGGTGCTTCGTGGCGCTTCGTTTGCGCCATGCAATGGAATATATATCTTTCCGGTACAGTACAGCTCAATCGAGACTACCGGATTGAGACGGCACGATGTGTATGCTGTACTCCGCGACATCAAGCAATTCATTGTGAAGAAAGGATCACCGAACTCGCCTGGGGAACTCTTCTGGGGAAATGGTCTATGATTGGCCCATCCAATGATCATGCTAGTATTGAGCGACTAGACTACAGTACTGTAGCCCTAGATATTCTCCATGAATCCACGATAGTGATGACAGGTGGGGACTGGCCATTTAGCTCTACACAGTAAGGCTTTTGGCGGCCAAAACATCCTGTAGTTGTGCCAAAGGTTACCGGCCGCCATGCTAGCTTGAAATCATTGTTCAAATCGACTCCGACTGCTTCTATGAACAATCAGAGTTAAAACGAGCTGCCCTTTGATTTCAACGAAAAAATCACATGGTGCAAGATACGAGGGTTCATCGTGCATGAAGAACGGCGCTCTCGCCGTCTTTAGGAAGCTAAGCAGGTGGTAACTAGCGGCCAATTCACCGCTGGTTTGCAGCCCCATTCCTTTGGACCATATATTGAGAGAGAGATGTCACTGAGACAACAGTCTAGTTTCTTCCAGAGACACTCTCCCTAAAACAGGAAAGTCCCGATGCTAGACTAACTACTTGTTAAAGCTGAACTGGGTCACTAGGGGCGGGCAGAAGGATGTTTAAGGAGAAACTGGAGGGGAGGTGGAAAACAATGCAGCTGCCTAGTCTTGCTAACTCGGACACGAACCCGGCGTCCATTGTGTTGTTATGATTGTGATACAAAAGTCCCTACTCAGACTCCCAAAGTCTTCATCTGCACGATGAGGAAAGCTTAGCATTAAACCGTCGCCGGGCAGCGGTACCACGTCGCACTTGTGCTGGACATTCTGTCCTACATTCTTCTCCCATTTGAACAGCTATGTATGCTTGTCTATCCGAAGCTCGGTCGACAGAGGGTTATTCGGCATGGAATCCAAGACGACCAGAAAGAAGAAGCCTGTGGAGACAAGTAACATCCAATCATTGACTAGGAATCTTTGTCTTGCAGACTATGGGACATTGCAGCAGCATGCGGGAAAATAATGCTCCGTTAAACTTCAATCTGATCTGCCGACAGCTAGGTTACTGTCCCTATCACACTTATCGAAGTACACATAACAGCCCTGGGCATATCGTGCTGGAACACAATATTCTACGCTGCATAAGGGCGAGAATTGGACAAAAGACACTTGCCTACGTACTCCGTGCTATGCGCTGACATGAGAGACATTGGCCGCCGGCGGAGATGAAAGAGGAAACCCGGCATGCAAGCAATCTCCCTTCCGGTCCTGACCCAGGCAGCTAACCGACTGTCATTCCCATTCGAATTGATTGCGCTTCTAGAAGCCTGCGACCAATTCGAAGTCTGTGGCCTGACCGGATACAATGCACTGTATGATAGCTCTGTGCGTGGCTAGTCCTGTCTCACTGCTGGAATTTGTTCGCCAGAGCTTGGGTTCGCAGTATCAATGGCCTGACGCTGAAGGTTGGTTTGTCAACTGCGGTCCGAAGAACCCGGGGCCATCGAGAATCATTCACTCACAGATAGGGGACGGACAGAAACTGAGTGACTTATTTCTTATGGTCACTTATGTAGTTGCTTGTGATCTCCTAGCAGCTGAAGCCCTGTGGTTGAGAGAGTTTAACGCTCATGTCTGCCTTGACTAACAATACGTGCCTGCCGATAAGACGCATCTAGATTGAGCAAATAACCACAGGACAGGGTGATCCTCTGTGCAAGGTTACATTCCTGAGGTGCCTAAGCCTAAGTATGGGCCAGAGTATGCACGTCTTCAAGAGACTGGAGATTCGGTCTGTAATTGTTGATCTGTGAAGTGTTTTTACTTAGTACAGTACATGGTTGTTGTGCGATCCATCAGCGATGGCTTTATCAGTTTTATTTGTCGATCACCATCACCCAGCAACGACAAGCCATCAGTTGAGATGATCTGCCGAGCAAACGCGGGAAATGATTGACAGCAAACAAGAGCATCCCAGGAACCCTTGATGATGGTCTCGTGCCGTTGCGCCCAATACAATGGGAGATTGCTTAACGACTGGCAATAGATTGAGGAAATCCGAGGAGGATTGCGACTAAATTAATTAGTGCGGTCTGAGGACACACTCATGTATGAGTAAGTATGTTCTTGTACGCTGGTGCATAAACACCTGCGATTTCCAGCAATTGATGAGGTTGTTCAATGGCTTTGCCGATCCCCATGACTCGTAGGGGATTGTACTGTAGGGTAGCTAGCCCTTTGTAGTGGCATTGAGTCGCATTGACCCTGGGATAGAGACCACCACTATCCTAGGATTATTGAGGTGATCATGTCTCTCGAGAGTTCTACCAGGTAAGGGGAGGCAAACATAGTATTGATGCCTGGATAGTAAAATGGGGGAACTATCATCATAATTACCTATCCCCGGTCGCCCCCCCTCGCAGTGGCAGCCGGGCATTCCCAGGGAATAATGGTAATAACAATCCTCTACATGGATGGCGGGAGTGCAAGGTTTCAATGAGCGACCCACCCAGAGCCAGACTATGACCAGATAAGGCAAAGAGCGGTTTCAAGATTTCAGGCTGGGATCAGCCAACGGATGGAATGCATAGCTTTGTGGGGCGGGGGGGGAGAAAGCCAACTAAACAGCCCACCAACCCGTCATGGATTGGCCCTCAGCCTTTCTGATCGGCTTCTCTGATAACAGGGGGGGCAGTTGATGCTGATTCGATTTGATTCAACCCCGTCTCACCCCCAAGTCCACGTCAGTTTCAACCTGCGGCGGCCAGTTAATTAGTCTATTTCCATAGACAAGTGGATATGATGGTCATTTACTGATCCTACTCCTATCTGCCGCATACGTGTACAGCTTCGTGGTCGTGGTCATTGTCGTCGCGTGTCATTTGCGGTTGAGGATCATCTTCCAGCTTCTTTTGTCTATTGTCTATGTCGACAGGTCGAAGGGAAGGGGCTGTCGAAAGGATTGCCGCCCGAAGAAGGAAGCGCTTGTTAGCTTGGAGCGAGTCAATGAGCGCAGCATTCAGCGAACCCCTCCCCCATACCGGGAACATTACCAAAGCATAACAGACGAAACGAAAATGATCAACTTATCCGAATAAGGTACAGTACGTAGTAACTTACTCTGTGAATTGATAGAATATATATGGATCTCCCGTTATGGCTGTCCTGGTTATCACCACGTGATTGACATGCCGGAAAAATGGGGGAGGGGGCGCTGCTCAAGGTTGTCGGCTAAGTTAAACATGCCTATACTTACTCGAGTAAAATACTCAGTTAAGTACCTCCTACCGAAACCACCATGGGTATTAATAGATACATCGGATATCCTGTACACCGTAGTAGCTTGACGGGAGAGACCAGCAGATGGTAAGACATCAGGCCGATTTGTCTGCAGGTGAGCATTGATAAGAGAGTTTGCGGGGACGCTGGTTGTCGTGGCTCGAGATTTAGTCAGTTGTGGTTAGATTTTAAGCGCAATCAGTAGATAATACTCAGAAAGTTACTCCGTACTGTACTGTGTACACATACTAAGTGATCATTCTCGTAGTGGTAAGTTAGTGGACATTTGCAGGGGCCGGAGAATGGCCCTTTGGTAATCAAGTACAGTACCTAGTAGTGACTTAGGTAGGTACCTCAGGCCTAGTACAGTACCTACCGTAGTACTCAGTGACTTTAGTACTGAATACGTAGTAAAACTGCCTTAGGAACTCTTCTGGGCTTTCCTCCTCCCCTCCCCTCCCCTCCCCTCCCAACCCAAATCTAATCCCTCGGTCGCAAGTGAGACTTAATAAGTTACCACGGGTTCAACCGTCCCCATTGTTTTGTGCCCACATGTTCTTTTCCATGGTGCTGTTTATGAATTCCCTCTAATCTCTCGGTCTTTCTACTCTCCCCCCTTTCTTCCTATTGCGCTGGTACTCTTTTCCACTCTTCTTCTTCTTCTTCTTCTTCTTCTTCCTTTTTCTTGCCCTCTTCCTTCCTTACGTGCACCAAGTGTTTCTTTCCCAAATAAGTCGCAAGCAGCTGCTGGACCAGCGCTTGGCAATCTCTCCCTTTCTAGAGTTCTTATCATCTGTACAGTACAGCCGACGGCGCATCGAGCGACTGTAAGGCGCCTGAATTCGTCTGCACAAGCGTTTTCCGGCATTATAACTAGCCTTTTAATGTAGGTGATTGCCTATTCCCTGCTACAATGTCTCTTTTGGCTCGTTTGCACCCCTCTGTCCCCCCTGAGCATTGCTTGACAACCTCATCTCCCCTTTGTTCTATGGTCTCCGTTCTGAACAGTGGTTTAATTGGTCTTGGTAGATCGCTTGTCCGCGTCTCCACATCGGTCAACGAAGGCAATCGCGCTTGCTTCCCCTCATTTGCAAGGAATCCCTCTGGTCGCAATTCGAATCCTTGACTTTAGCACTGGTTGACTTCAATTCTTCACTGCTGCTTTTGGATTTCGTCCAGCAGCGCATAACAAACAACTCCGTGAAACCAACGTCTTGAGCTTGCCCGCCAGCCCCCTCTCGCCCTCATAGAGTCACTGTTTCATCCGATATACTCTGTTCACGGCTACCTTGCAATCGACTCCAAAGCTTCATCCAAAGTCCCTCCTGTCGATCACCCCCCTGTCCAGCCTCCAAGCAGCGCACGAGCACTTGCAATCCAAGAATAGGTGGGGAAACACGGACTGGCATCAATTGGCAATGCTGTATAGCAACTCATAGCAAATCGAAGGAATATACCCACAGGAGAACTGGCCAGCATGTCCACAGAGGACCCTTTTGCTTTCCTCGGCGAGGAACAGAAACAGACCCACGGCAAGAAGCCGCATTGGAGGGAGAAATTGTTTTCCAAGGACAAGAAAGCCAGAGGATCTACAGACCAACAGATTGAGGCATTCTTGGGACCTACTCGCTCCAAGTCTCTGTCCTACGGTGCAACAACCACTCAGCGCGAACTGCGGCCGCTGCGTCCGGATGCTGCCAGTCGCTGGCCCTCTGCCCAGGATGTGCTCAGTGCCTCGTCCTCAATCGCCGCTGCCCATGTTGTTACTCCAGTAGCGGACTTCACAAAACCCCCATACAAGAGTCGTCCTCGAAAAGGAGTGAAGGTGAGGTTTGCCGATCGGAAGCCTGAAGTCATCGGAGAAGGAGGAGACGAGGTAGAGGTTCCAACAATGGAAATATCTTTGTGTCGAAACAGAGCTCAAAGCCTGGAATCAACCGAGTCAGACAGCCAGTCCGAGCCGGAAGCACCTCCTCAATTGCGTCTCGACACCTCGTTCGGAGGAAATGATGCGCCTAAGCCCCGTGAAAAAAGCCGCGAACATCCTAAGGCACTAGCACTTGGAACGAGAGCAGAGGACTGGAAACCTCTTCTCCTCCATAATGCCCAGGATGCGGATTTCTTGATGACCCTGAGTCTGGGAGAAAGAGGCTCCCGTCTGTCATTTAGAGCCTCCCCAGAGTCGAATTCGTTTGCGCAACGCGTTCGGGCGAAGATGCAAGCTGAGGAGGGTCTTGCTTTGCAACATCGACTCTCGGATCCTATGTCGCCCGGCGATGAGAACGAAACTCAATCTCCGGCTCTAAGAGTTCCGGATAGCCCTAGTTCGACCTACGAGACGCCGCCGATTTCTGAGACAGAGCCAACCCCTCCGGAAAACCCATTCAAAGACTCTCCGAGTCCTCCCTCGGTCACCCGGTCTGTGGCGTCGGAGAGACCTGTTCTTTCTCCGGTTCTGTCAACAAGTAGCAACATGCAGACTCTTTCCTCCCCGATCCGCCAGCCGAATCCTAACCTACCCGTTCCAGAAGTTGCAAGCCGACCGTCTAGTATAGACGCGCGAGAAACCTCTCGCAGTCCACAGCCGCCGAAGTTTTCTCTCAAGTCTATTGCCAATCAGCTAGGTGACACTGCTTTCGCAGACTTGAAGGGGTATGTGATACAATTTCGGGACCCAATTGAGATTGCCGCCGAAAGTGCAAAGCCACTTGTTGGAACCCCACTCTCAGAATGGATGAGGGCAGCCTTGTGGTGGTTTCTGCGTGGAAAAAAGAGACTAGAAGCCTATGCGCGATCGCGCCCTTCGAGTTCGAGTTCTGGTGTCCGGTCACCCCAGACTCGACCCGCAGAGAGCGCGAAGCAAGCGGTCGTTGATCTCGCCAAGGCATTGTGGATTACGGAGAACATCGTCCCTCAACATGAGGAGCTGGCTCGATACGGTTCGATGAGTGTGGATGCTTTGCTTGCTGTGGCAAGTACGACTGGGAACAAGGAGCTGGCAGATCTTCTAAGCCTGAGTCAAACCATATCGAATCATTTGCGGTCGTTGGCAATGTCTATCAAGAGGAACAATATTCTGATGACTCTGGCGCAGGAACGTTCTCCGAGTGACATTGACAGCACCGTCTGGGTCCAGTATCCTGCTTTTGCGCCCGATGTTGCTGCGATTTTATCGGGAACGGCGACGAAATCTCTCCTAGCTGACACCTCTGGGAAAGCACACAGCTTCGTGCAGATGATGCCACTTGGCGATACAAACCGCTATTTCAGCTATGGAAGCATGTTTGTCGACGTCTGTATCACATCGAGCGACGATGATGACAAGCAACATCCTATACCATGCGCTTTGTCTATAATCCGGGATAGGGCTGACTGGTACGTTTTTGCGGCCATAACCAGCCAGAGCGATCTGGTCAATATCGTGATACAATCCGATAAGAAGAATGGTCCTACGTGGGAAAGTGTTAATTGGCACGTCCGATCACACTCAATGCGCGTTAAGCTTCCCCGCGGTTTTGAGTTACATGTTCAATTCCTGGAAGAGGATTTTAAGAACATCTGGAACATTGTTCAGTACACCTCCAAGACCGAAGCGAGTCTCAAGCCAGAGAAAAACGAGACATTGATTTACGAGAACACCCTCAAGACTTTCCGCTACATTGACTCTGTAACTCCCAAAGCTTTCCCTTCCGAGCCTGTGGAAAGATGTCGCGTACGCCTCTTCGAGAGAAATGTACCGTTGACTGAGGGCACAGGCCAGCGTATGCAGCACCAGGGCTTCCGGATAGCGATACTTACCAGTCCGAAAATCAAGACTCTGAGCAGTGTGCGTCACATTCTCGGAAGTGGCACCCCTATAGTCTTCGGCCTTCTCCGTGGTGACGATGGGGCACCCGCTCTTCTTCTGAAAGTCAAAGAGGATGGTAGAACCAGGTCTATGCTGATGGCATTCGAAGATCTCGAAGAGCGAACAATGTTGCATTCTCTCCTGTTGGGAATCCTTCCGCAGGAACGGGAAGCGAAATCATCGGATATCTCTATTCGGGCCTTTACACTTGAGCAGCCCGCGGATCGAGCTGCGGGAAAACCAGCTAAGGAACATATCCAATTCCCCGCTGGCACGATCTCGATCATCGATGAGCAGTATACACGACCGGATCATGGTTATGGTCCTACCGTTCTTTCGGAGCATTTGCGTGCCTTCATCGCGACGGAGTGGGGTTCGGTTACGGACCGTCTCAATCTCGGTACGTATGTGGATTTAATGAACTGGTAACATAACTGACGTATTGCAGGCCCTGGTGAGTTGAAGCTTGGTCTTGATGTCAACAATCGAACAGGCCTTAGCCTATATCGACCAGGCCAGAGAGATCTTACTGTTTCCGTTGCGGAGAACATGGTAATTCCCGAGATGCCTGATAAATTGACCGATTCTCTCTCCAAAATCATGGCAATCCCGACAATTCGACGCTTCGACTTTGCAACCGTGCAAGGTACGGTTCCTACACTCCTGGCAGCATCAACACCAATTGATTGTCGTTTTAGATCTCCACACATTTCAACAGGCCGTGACAGGGTTCAAGGTGCTTTTTGATAGGTAGATCCCCGGAGAGCCTTTCTCTCTCTTTTCATCCGATGCTGACGGAATAATAGTGTGGCCTCATCATTCGCCATATCACGGCGTCGTATGGTGGTTCCCATCACCAAGAAATGGGAATCGAGCCTCGCCCGGGTCCAGGTTATTCGCCGGGACAGAGTCGTGCAACTGGTGGCTTTCCTGAGCGATTTCCAGTATGGCAGATGTATGAACTTCGTTCTCAAGGGCACAGACACTCTCGAGCCGTTCGGCAAATCCGGCAAATTCGGCGTCCGCATTGTCGATGCTAAATTTGCGTTGCCGAAACCCGACGACGATCCTGCCTCCAACTTTGTTTCTCTGGATACACCTGATTACCCAATGGAGCATGACGATATCTCGATTGCCTTCGACTCTGAAGCAGGTATGTATTCGATCTTTCACTTCAACCGTTTGTCCTCTGTTTGTCTAGGTATCTAATTCGCCGGGGTGGTGTTGTGTAGACCGGACCAATTTCCAATCCGCTGTTCCAGGCTCCGTCCGTGAACCATCCCGGATGGGCTCGCTTCGCCGATAATTCATAAGCCCGACAGTTCCCCCCCACTCAGACCCGAGATAACTCCTTTCGTTTCCAACCTCTTATCTGTCGGAACCGCGTAATGTCACGCCATCTCAGCTCCACCCCGCCATCAGTCACGTGTCAACTCACCGCCATGGAGAAGCTCTTTTCCTTCCCCACTTTTGTTTCAAGTCGCCGGGAGGGCGTGCCGCAGTCCCCGGCTTTGACCTGCCTCCCTCTCTTTCCCAAACCGCCCTTTTCATCCATATTCCGTATTATCAAATAAGCTCCTGTGTGACATAGCACCTAGTCCTCTGCTAGGGCTGTTACCGCTACTCTCTCGTTGAAAGAAAAGTACAAGATGGCTCCTGCAAATCGAGAAATGGGAACTTCCACGCGCTCACTCCATGCGGATGATGCTCTAAATGTGGTTTCAGATGTTGCTCCTCCAATTCACGTTGCCACTACTTTCCGGTACTCCGATAACCCTGACGATCTTGTGCCCTTCGCAGACCTTACAGACGACGTATGTCTCGAGTTACCCGTATGATTCTCTCTGGGCGCTTCTAACAGTCATGCCGCAATATAGAACGAGCGGGACAAAACAGCACACATATACTCGAGATTGTCGGCTCCCAGTTCTACGCGCTTTGAAGCCATTCTCTCATCCCTTCTCAATGGCGAGGCCATCAGCTACTCTTCCGGCTTGTCAGCCCTGCATGCTGCCCTAACGCTGCTCAACCCTCGCCGTATCGCGATTGGAAATGGCTACCATGGGTGTCACGGTGTGATCGCACTTTTCAGCCGCGTAACTGGACTTCAGAAGCTGGACCTCGACTGTCCCGCGGAGCAATTGGAAGCAGGTGATGTAATCCACTTGGAAACGCCGGTGAATCCCGAGGGAACCGCATTCAATATCGAAGCATACGCCAAGAAGGCGCACTCGCGAGGGGCGTACCTTATCGTCGACGCTACGTTTGCACCTCCGTTCCTCCAAGATCCGTTCAAGTGGGGCGCCGATCTGGTCTTGCATTCGGGGTCCAAATATTTTGGGGGCCACAGCGATGTTTTATGCGGTGTGCTTGCCACTCAGCGCGAGGACTGGGCTAAGCAACTACTTCAGGACCGGATCTTCCTGGGCAGCGTTATGGGGAATATGGAGAGCTGGCTGGGTGTGAGGAGCCTGCGGACTCTCGAAGTGCGGGTTCAACGCCAGAGCGAGAACGCGACTAAGCTTGTTTCGTGGCTACATCAAGCGCTTTCCGACCAGAACCCTGCTTCTGGTAGCGACGAGGCTTTGGTTCAGGCAGCTCTTGACAGTGTGCTTCACGCGAGTCTGCAGAAGGGAGATGAGTCGTGGTTGTTGAAGCAGATGCCTAATGGATTTGGACCTGTCTTTTCGATTATCACGAAGACGGAAGATTACGCTCGCAAACTCCCTAGCAAGCTTGCTTTCTTCCAACATGCTACTAGCCTTGGAGGAGTTGAAACGCTTATTGAATGGCGGACTATGTCGGATACCACAGTCGATCGCCGGTTGCTGCGGATTAGTGTTGGTTTGGAGAATTGGGAGGATCTTCGCCAGGACTTGGTGACTGCATTCAAAGCTTTAACCGAGAGCAACTAGATTATGCGATAAGAATAGAAAGTAATTATTACGATCAGTATTTGTGTACGGAATGAGGGTGCGCAGTGCGTACTGGGTAGTGAGCGGAATGAGCGGGGCTGCTTATCGCCGCCTCCTTTGCCGCGGTTCTTCTCTTATCTCTCTACAAGTAAGTTGCGTATTGATCTGACAACCTCACCTCCGAACCGCGCAAACAAGACGACTCGACCCTAACAGCTCCTCACTCGAGTCAAGTTGACCACCTCTTTCTTCTCTCCAGCCAGCTCTCTCTCTCACACTCCATCTCTCATAGTTAAACACAACCTCACTTCATCCACCATACACATACATCGAGATAAAAGCCAAACGAGAAGAAACCCAATCAACCCACTAGCAACGATGTCAACCTTCCAGATCCACTACTTCTCCACGGCCACCAGCTACACCGGCAAGCAGACGGAGCGCCTGCCCGCGCCCCTACCCCTCGACCAACTATTCCCGCTCCTGGAGGCGCGGTACCCCGGCATCACGGCGTCAGTACTCCGCAGCTGCGGCGTCAGCGTGCGCGAGGAGTACGTCGATGTCGAGGGCGAGGATGCGAGCACGGTGGTCATTGGGGCCGGTGATGAGGTCGCGGTCATTCCGCCGGTTAGTTCGGGGTGAATTTTGATGTAAGTATGTTCTGAGACTGAGTTTTTGGGGGCCAGGGTGTGGATTGGGGGTAAACTCATGGCTGATTATATTGGTTCTAGTCTTGGTTGGACTATATTATTTGTTTTTTTGGGGGGGGGGGGTGGTTGGAGCTGGTATAGTATATATGGTTTGGGATGTGGAAGTAGGAGCTGGAGTATTAAGGTTGAAAATAGGAAATGGGAAACAGAACAGAATCCAAAGTACATGAGTGGAAGAATACTGGATGAAATAAAAGGAAAGGCAGGAGGGACATTCAAACGAGAAACCGGAGAATCCAAAATCAGATATAGGAAGAGCGGTCCACAGTTGTGATACAGTACAGTACAAACAGACAAGCATTTCTTCACATCAGCATCACCGTTGCCAGCACTAGCAGCACCAGCAGCAGCAGGTCAGCATTACTTATCCTTTTATCATCACCCCGTGAATCCATCGTGCAACAGCACTTCACCCTCCTCTACCCCTCCAACTTCTCCACCCCAGCCTTCTTCTTCTGCCGCCAGAGAACGATCCCACAGATCGCAGAGAAGAAGAACATGATACTAAGGAATCCATCGTTAGCCCCAAACCCGGCCCCACCTCTATCCCCCACAATAAGAGAGAGGTGACCAAAACGCACCATAAAGCAATACTCAACCCCCAAATCGACTTGGCCTCCAAACACACCGCCTTGGTCGCCCCGATCCAATTGCTGTAGTTGACTTTCCCATCCAGATGGTCGAGGTAACTGCTCAGATGCGTGGCAAAGGTATAGGCCGAGGAACTGTTGTTGCTGCTGCTGCTCCCGATCTTCGTGCATTGCAGGTATGACAGCGGTTTGCCCAGGATGACCGCCACCACGATCACGGCGATGAGGAGCAGCGTGTCCAGGACGGCGGCGGCCAGGAAGGGAAGGATGTTGTCGTAGTAGAGGATTGTGGTGATTAGGGCGTAGATTACGGCGATGCTTGTCTTTTTTTGGGGGAGGGGGCTGTTAGCTTTGAGGGTTTGGGGGAGGGGGTTTGGGAAGGTTTGGGGGATAAGGGAGGAACTGACAACTGTGATGGTGCCGATGAAGATGGCCGGGGGTGTGGCGTTGTTGGACACGATCTCCGAGATAAAGTTGGCTGTGAGGCCGATGATAGTGATTAGGCTGCACATTTGGATCAGGCGCGCGATTAGGAAGGTTGCGCCTAGGAGGCCGTAGGGAGGCATTTTGTTGATGGTTTTGATTCTGTGAATGAATGTGGGTGTGCTGGTGTATGTGCGTGTGTGCTCGAGGTTGCGAGGACTAGGTCGACTTTGGGTCGGACAATGATTATGAGGGGCCAAGTGATGATTATAAGGTGGTTTGAAGCGAAGGAGTGTAGATGTGAATAGACACAATCCGGACAAAGGAAAGAAAGTATGGAGAGAAAGTATAATTATTAAGAAGAAGGAAAGTAAAGGCAAGGAGGGCGTGAGATACTCTGAATAGACTTATTGACTCAACTTGAGAAGTATCCAGTCGAGAACAATGAGGCCTTAAATACATCTCCCCATCTTGTCTCATCCTGCTCCCATCCTCCAACGGACGACGATCAACAAAAGAAGCTCAGGTCTAGACCACCATGCCATACTGAGGCTCTCATTGCCCTCTGCTGCAGCGCCAATGGTCGACTCGCATGGGTCCAGTCCAGTCTAATGTTGAGCCGGGAAGCGAGCGCTTACAATGTCGATTGGCATCCACCCTGGCGCGTAGCGATCTCCCTTCTCCGGGACAGCCGGCCACTCCTAGCCAACAGCCACCAGAGCTTATTTCGACCTGAGACAACCGTCTGTCAAGGACTGGCGCTCGGGAAGGTAGCTTTGTTATAGGGACCTTTGCCCTGGTGAAGCGCTCCCTGGTCGATTTGCACGCATGGGCCCTAGCCCCGTGCTTGGAATCAGCTAGACTGGATCAGCCACTGTCTGTCGGATCTTATTATAGATGCAGACACACGGAAATGTCTGCATGCAGATCTGTGTCGCCAGATCCCTGGATTTTGAGCCGCTGTCCCGCATCTCTATATTAAGCATGGGGGTCAGACCCTGGCCCTGCGTAGATGAGGCTAATTCGGGGACTGGCCGTTGTTGGTCGTATGTCAACGTGACTAACGCTAGATGAAATACTCTAGTCCCGCTTTTGCACGAGCCTTATTCTCACGATGAGAGGGGTTGGCTCGCTACACTTGCACCATATGCACGCGCTGGGGTTGTCGGTGGGTGTTGGCCCATCCGTATAGCAAGTCTTCTGAAACCGCTGTGGCTATGTCACGCCAATTGATGCGGGGAATGCTTCTGAGCCTGATCTAGGCACTGGACAACGCTATTTGCAGCCACTATTCCGGTGGTGAGTTGATACGTATCTAGTGCAGATAGAACGAGCCACGAGCCATCGGTGACGGTAGGGCCACTCGATCGCTCGCAATTGTCCTCATCTGAGGCTGTCCAGGGAGATCCTGCATACACCTTGACAGATATGTCTTCAAGCATGAGCCCGGTGTCTTCTGGTGGTAGCGCACAAGTTATCTGCTCGTCGCATCCTTCGCGTCAAGACCGCCTTGGGATGCCAATCTATGGCATCGGTCTATGTCAGTCAGCTCATGTTCCGCAGAGAGTGGGGTAGGTGAGACCAGAAGGTCGCTAGTGACTGGGTTCGTGGTATCATCGGTCTTCGTATCCACTAGTAGACACGCTGGACAAGGTATTTCCCTTCACTTCATCGAAGCAGGAGGATAGCATGCAATTGGCCTCGACTGGCGTTCGGATCATGCTGTAGGGACTTTGGTACAGAGATTGACGGTGTAGTGAGTATATGGAGGCGAGCTAAGATAGTGACCTCGCTTTCGATGAAGACTATCAACGAATAGTTTCCTGTTTGAGGTTCATTCTGCCCTTGCAGTGTCCAGATGTGCTGTATACATATGTACCTTGGAAACATCTATAAACTGACTAATCATTGATGGCAGACTGTCTGACCGCCCAAGCGGTGAGTGGCAAATGCCGGCATTATCAGTGGATTTTTCGGTATCGGGGATTTGCCGCGGTGCGCTCTTGCCCTCCTCCTGCCTCTCAGATACACCTGCTCTGCGATCGTTGGGCATGTATGATGGGTGCTCCAGAATGTCCTTGCTACTCTCCAGGGCGAGAGTCTCGCAGAGAGTGGCTGGTGTGAACCGCTATGCCTCCAACCTGAAGCTTGTCCGGACCTGCGGGATCGCAGCATCGCGTGCCTTCCCGAGATCAAGTGTCAGCAATCCCACTAAAGACTATCTTATCATCCAACGGCGACAGCTCAGTATAGGATCCAAGGTAAAATAATCCCCGAATGCTTTGCCTACTCCGGTGGTTAATCCCTGGTTGTCTAGTGTCTCTTCCCTCAAGACTATCCTCAAGATCATGAACCGTCCAAACCGACGACTTCAACTCAAGGCGACGACCTGCTGCAATCGGCAACTTCACTCGAGAATCTTCGGCTGCGACTCGAATTTGAGAAGTACGGAAATGTTCGAGACTATCTGCAGAAATGGCAAGACAGCCAGGATAATTGGGCGGACCCTGTCCGAGGACCTGGAACCGCGAACAAGATGCTCGCGACCGATGCCTGGAGAGGGAACATGCTGAACGACAACCGTGAAGCTATGGATGCAGGTTTCGATGTCATACGAGAGTCAGACGATGATGCGGAGCTTCACAACAGAGACGATGAAGGCGCGGGTCTGAATCACTACCTGGAGCCAGGTGACCTTGTGGCCATGGCAGCGTAAGTGAGCTACGAAAGTTCTTCACTTCTGCAATAACCTCGCTGACGTCCCCCCTTCAACCGCACAGGTCTGATGGGATCCTTACTTACGCAATCTACGTTCGGTCTATTGCCAAGCAGCAGCAATTTTACACGGATAAAGGTAAATGGCGCATCGGTTTCAAGAGAGACCTTGAATACGTCGTGAAGGGATTCGTGCCGCGGGACATGGTGGCGCCCCTTCTACCTCACTTCCCTGCAGATCTTGCTGCGACGAGTAGTGAATTTCAGTCCACCATCGAGGGCGGAGTTCCCAGGCATGCAGGAGCTCATCTCATCAAGAAGATCCAAGAGTTCGACTTGGGCGTGCGGGAAATCTACCGCAACAACGCGCTACGGCTGGACAACCTCCACGACTTGGTGGCAGACGACGAATCAAACCTGGTATTTACCCTCGAGGAAATGGCCTGCAAGGCTCTGGAAATCGAGGAGGACCAGTTGGATCCAACGTTGCTTTTCCTCATTCATCGGTGCGTCCACGAGAACTCGTTCCTGATCGATTATGACCGGAGCTCTCTATTCGTCAACCATTACCTAGTCAGACCTCGGCGTGTTGCCCAGGTGATTAATACCGTCTGCACTTGGGTGCATGAGCACCAAGACTATATTGTCAACTCAGCCCGTGGCAAGGACACCCCCTATATCCGCAACCATCCTCTACAGCAGTTTCTTTTAAAGGCCCAGCGTCTCATTCGGCAGAGTCGGACTGTGCGATCCCCAACCACCGTGGCATGCGTGGGCCCAAGCGCCGTACGAGTCGAGCCCAAAGAGAACGCTAGCCCTGCGATATACCGTGAGGTTCTCACCGAGCAATTCAACGACGATGATCGTGCCATCATAGAATACTTGCAGCATTGGTGCCTGCCTCCTCGGCGAATGACAAGAGGTCATATGCGGTCCGCGGGGTCGCATATCATGCGCAGCACCGGCATGTACAGCGCGGTGGAATTGGGCCCCGCGACAGCCACGCTCTTCTTGCAGGAGCTGGGTGTGTTCCACCCATGGGAGAATACACGTCTTCTCGACCATCATCTTGCTCTTCCCGGGCATGGGGTCTCTCACGAAAGCGATAATATGTGGGCTAGAGTAGCCGGAGAAGCCCAATCGCTCGCGGACAAGAGCCAACTCGAAGATTCCATGAAGGATTTGCGGGTTGATTGGGGTGATCTGCAAGTATACTGTGTAGACGACGTTAGTGCAAAGGAGATTGATGACGGTGTCTCACTCGAGCGCATCCCGGGATCAGACGACACTTTCTGGATTCATATCCATGTTGCCAACCCCACTGCATTCATGGATCACGAATCGAGCATCATAAAGTGGGCCGCCTCTCGAGCCGAGAGTCTCTACGTCCCTGAGCGAAGTTATCCCATGATTCCCGACTCCGTGACGCAGAAACACTTCAGTTTGGGCCCGAACCGTCCTACGCTCACATTCAGCGCCAAGATGAATCTCCAGGGCGACATTCTGGACACTAAGGTTGCAAACGGTACGATTCGGAAAGTGACATACATAACCCATGACCGACTACGCCGCATCTTCAAGCCAGACACCGAAGCCAACGATAGCACTCAGAACCTATCCGTGGGAGGAGAATTCCCCGAGCGAATCGCTGGTCGTAAGGGTATCACAGAGACGCTTACTCCTGAGGATGAGGAAACCTTCCACATTCTCCGTCAGTTGATGGCGGGCTGGCGTGAACGTCGTCGTGAAAATGGAATGCTGGAATTCCACTACCCGCCCCGAGTTTCCGTTTCCATGTCCGTTGGCTCCGTTGCTCTACCGCCGCGAAAGCTGGGAGCTACCGAAGGCCGCTATGTCCTGGGCGACCCGGTGATCCGACTACGCCATCACAATATCGACTTACAGCAGGTCCGCGACGATACGACCGACAACCTGATCTCTCTCCTCATGAATCTGGGCTGCTGTGTTTCCGCGTCCTGGTTGTCGTCGCGCAACATCCCCGCCGTCTACGACGGCACCCAGTACCACCCGGAGTATCGCAAGCTTACGCGGGAGAACATGGAACAAATTGGCGGCCAGGAATGGTTGAATCTGGCTGCCCCCGCGGGCATCTCGCTCTCCCGCCCCATCCCGCACGTATCGCTCGGCCTCGACGCGTACGTCAAGTCCACCAGCCCGCTCCGTCGCTACAACGACGTGGTGGCCCACTACCAGATCGAGGCAGCGCTGCGGTTCGAGCATGCCCACAACCGTCGTTTCGACGCCGCCGCCGCATCCGAGACGGAAGGCCGCTCCGTCCTCCCCTTCTCCGCGGCCGACGTAGACCGCTGGCTCGAGCGGTCCCTGTCGTTGCGCCTTCGGCTGCGCGAGTGCGAGCGCGCCTCCATGCAGTTCTGGGCGTGTCTGCTGTTCTTCCGCGCGTTCTACTTCGCCGAGTCCCCACTGCCGGCAACCTTCCAGTGCCAGATCAGCAAGCGCTATGACCAGGCGGACCTGGCCGGCACGTCCCACAGCAGGGGCTGGAGCGGCGTCCTCTCCGCTTTCGGCGTCCGGTGTCGGGTTCTCGTGCCCCCCAGCATGCCAGACGCGGACCAAGTGGATGTCATGAGTCTGGTGGAGGCCAAGGTCACGCATGTCGATATGGCCCGGATGCTGGTCGTCATGGAGGCGACCCGGTTCATCCGTGGCTCGCCTGCGCAGTCAACGTTGGCGGCGTATAGACCTACCATGGCTTAGCGGGATGTGTGTGTGTGTGTGTGTGTGTGTGTGTGTGTGTGTGTACAGGGCAGTACAGTCTGGCTTCTGGGTGTATATTGTTTCATGCCATTGTACACCATGTAAGATACCATCTCTCTCTCTCTTGTTTTAGCGAATTCTGTACAATTGTCTTCTGAAGGTACTCTGTAAGTGTATTTGCGTAAGAGATATCCACATGCTGGATAACATTCTATAACAGTCAACCACCCAGAAACTCGGTACCGTGGCATTCCTTGCATATTGAAGTATATTTAACCGTGAGCCCCACGTATGCTCTGAGGGAGAGACATACAGCCAAAAAGCTACCCCATCAAACCCAACCCAACTCAAGCACCAAACACCTCCTTAACGAGCGTCTTCTTATTGACTGTAACAGAGTTAGCCACCGCCCTCAAGAAGGAGAAGAAAAACAATAGAACAGAGAAGATAGAACTGGGGACTCACCCTTGCCCATGGCATTCCGCGGAATGGGTCCACTCAGGACCTTCATCTCCTGCGGCAACTTGTAATTCGCCAGCCGATCCTTCAGGGCGCGCCGCATGTCCATGGCGCCCCAGGGCTTACCGTTCCGGCCGCCCGTGTTCGCGAACTCCGGGTTCAGCACCACCACGGCCGCGACCTTCTGGCCCCATTGTTCGGAGGGCAGGCCCACGACGGCTGCTTCTGAAATTTGAGGGCTGTGCGCGCAGCAAGAGGGGTTAGCTTGGGTGGAGGGAAGTCTCAGACCAGGTTGGGTTAAGGTAGGAAGTATACGTACAGCGAAAGCAACTCGCGCTCGACCTCCAGGGCGCTGACTTTCTCGCCGCCGGTCTTGATGATGTCGACGCTGCGCCGGCCCTGGATGAAGTACATGGGTCCCCGGGCCCAGTCGCCACTGGCCCCGGAGCCGGCGCCCTCGACGAGGCGGCGGGTCGCGACATCGCCCGTCTTGAACCAGTCACCGCCCTGGCCGTTTTCTCCTTCAACGAAGGACTCGCGCGTGGCGGCGGCATTGGCCCAGTACTCCTGGAAGATGGTGGGCCCGCGGAGCTGGATCTCGCCCTCGCGCTCGCGGCCGGTGCGCGGGTCGATCTCCTGGCCCGGCCGGATGACCTCGTCCGTGTCCGTGTCCACCAGCCGCGCCTCCACGGACGGCAGCGGCCAGCCGACGCTGCCGTCGACGCGGTCGCCGACCGCCAGCCCGCAGCTGATCGCCATCCCCACCTCTGTCATCCCGTAGCGCTCCAGCAGCACGTTGCCGTCGCTGAGGGCCTGCCACGCCTGTTTCGTGGGCGTCGGCAGTGCCGCGGAGCCCGAGATGTTCAGCCGCAGGTTCTCCGGGCGGATGGCCGTGCGGGCCGAGGTTTGCACCTCTGGGTCGAGGGTGGGGAAGGACGAGAGTAGGCGGTTGTAGATCGTCGGGACGGCTGTGAGGAAGGTGATGATCTCCTTTTTCTTCTTCTGTGGGTCAGGCGAGAGGAACGGCGCGGCGAGGCGCTTCCACACTGCGTCCGTGTTGAACGGGAACATGAACTCGATGGACGAGCCGGCCAGGACCGGCGTCACGATCGCGTTGACCGTGCCGTGGATGTGGTGCAGAGGGAGCAGGTGGAGTAGCCGGTCCTGCGCCGTGTACTCCCATGCTTGGAGGAGCGAGGCCGCTTGCGCCGTCAGCGCGGATTGCGGGATCAGGACGCCTTTCTGCGCTGGTGTGTCAGCACCGTCCCTTACTTTCTTAAAGTCTAACAGGGGTGAGAAGAAAGAAAAGAAAAGCTTCCGTACCGGTCGGTTCGTGGTCCCGGAGGTGTACAGCATCATCCCACCGCGGGGTTGCTGTCCTTTAACGTCTTCTAAGGTCACCGACGAGGGGCCCAGACTCGTGGCCCCCACTTCGATCTTCTTCTTCACGTCAAGGATGGGTTCCCGGTCGAGTCCAGCATTCAGGACGTCCTGGGCTTTGTTGGCGTACTTTTCTGTCGCCAGCAGGACCTTGGCCTGCGAATTGTCCATGATGTACTTGAGTTCGCCGACCGGGAAAGCAGGGGAGAGCGGGAGGGCGATTGCGTCGCTGGCGAGGATCGAGAGAAGCGTCACTGCCGTCGCGGTCAGTTCAAGGACCTACTCTCAAGTATGCGGAGAGGAAACAGGACAAGCCGAACAGTACCTACGTAGTCGTAGCTGTTCTCCGCCAGGAAAGCAACCCTCTCCCCCGACAAACTATCATGACGCCCTCCTCCAGACTGTATGAGCTTCTCCTTGGCCTGCAGGACGTCCGCGACCAGGTTGCCGTACGTGAAGGAGCGAGACGATGCGCTGTGGACGACCGCTAGGTTGGATTGGTCGTGGTTCTGGAGGGCGCGGAAGAGAGGCAGGTTCGGCAACGAGGCGAGCGAGCGACGGCTTGCAGGTGTCAGGCCAGCTCGAGAGCGACCATAGCGGGCCAGATGGGGAGAGGCAAGTGAGCCCCGTGTTAGGATTGAGATCAATGGGCGGCCTGGCATGATGAAGCTCGGAAAAGCATGCAGTGCATGTTCAGCAGTCTACTGAGAGGTGCACAGAAATCACGAACTGATGTCATTTTCAGAAGAGCTCCCGCGGAGGTTGGCGGAGAATCGGCGGTCTCGGCGTTGCGATAAGACCCGTTGCTCCGGTTATCGGCTGTTCCCCATGTCTGGAGCTTCGTCTGGGGAAGCGATCATGTGACTCTGGTAGATCTTGGAACTATAAAACAGTTAGATCTTCGATTTGTAAGGTCCACCGGGTGTCCTAAGCTTTCTTCAAAGACTACAGGGGAGAGAAGGCTTGTTGGGTTATATCTATAACGAGCTCGAGTCTGTCAGTAGCAGGGGGAATAGAGTCTAGCGGTTACTGTCTCACCTCGACTTTCAGGTGTTCCGGCAAAGTGAATGTTCTCAGATCCTGCAGATGAACCAGGAAATGCCTCATTTGCTGATTATGATGAAGTACGTGAGGGGATATTATCTCTCTATTAGGAAGATTTGTGATAAGTTCGAAGACGATAGGCTTGTAGTACGTCAGGATCACATACATGATCTCACAGGTGTATAGCAGAGCAGGAAATCTGAAAGATTCTTTGAGATATCACCTCCTTTACAATGCCATCTACCTAGGCAGTGTCTGTATCTTATCTGAGAAGTGGTCTCACCAATAGTACAAGAGCCTATCTGCCTTGCTGTAGCAGGAGCGCAACCGGGATATTGAAATCTAGTTGATCATTGCCTGTTGCGCACGTTTCAAAGTCTTTATATAAGGCTATACTTCATAGCTTGAGGCATGAGATGGACATGGTAGTACAAATACTCAGCCCAGCCTCAGCTCAATGTCAGTGTGTGAGTTAAGATTGCATAAAAGCAGGTGGGCTCGTCTCACCAGAGCCCATCAGCCTTGGTCCATTCTGTACAGCAACGTACATCCGAATGCTTGCAGACACAACTCTGTGTATTACCGACGAACTTGCAATCATGTCCGATGGCTGTCTGCACCTTAATGGCGGGCTGACGCTGCATCACGGGTGCATCACCAGCCTGGCCTGGTTTTTGTCGACCAGTTACATAGCCACCCTAGCCTGTCTATAGAAACACTTCCAGGAGCACCGATATAGCTAGTGCATCCGGACTTTTTTGACAGCTAGGCTTGCGATAGTTTTTTGTCGTGGGCTTGCTGCCATCCGGGTTGACCTACAAGTAGGTTCCTGAATTTGCTCGCGCTCACCAGGCTGAGCCATTTCCTGAGACGCCTGCCCAATATATGCTCCACATGAGGGCGCTAAAATACAATAGTGACAGGCGAGAGCCAGCCATGCTCATTCTGGAATTCTTGCTGCCGGAGGGATGGCGGTGCAAGTGTCCTCGATGTATGACTGTCAGCGAGGCCAGCAGCGCTCTGATAGTTAACAGCCAACTAATCCGTAGCTCGGATTGCATTGGTACGACAGCAGTGCCGCTGCAATCCAATTAATCTGCATAGCGCCCCTACGAGCCTAAGTTTCCATCTGTCTCGTGTTGAGGGCAGATTGCTCTTGAATGCTCGAAAATAGGACAGAAAGGCCAACATCTTGACCACCGTTCGCATGCAGAACCCATTGCCCTGTAATTCGGAGTCCAGCAGACCTAATGAGACAGTCATTTATCATTCAAGAGCCATTTGATTAAGTCGATGCGATCAGGTTGACCATTGACTTGTTATAGATATGGTACGATGTACAGTGCTGCAGGTGTCAGATGTACAGTACGGATAAAGTCCGCGGAGGCAGCACCCCGCTAATCCCAAAATAGCAACGCATCAGCCTGCCAGGTGCCCCAGCCAATTACCGCCATCGGATTCTCTGCGACCTCCATCCACTGCACCAGTTCAATAGGATTAATTCCATCCCGCTCCAATTGAACCCTCCGCTCGACACAACAACCACACCCTCCATCATTAAATCCATAGATCTCTACAACTCCCCCCTTGGCCTCTACTCCGATCAATCCTCCGTACCTGAAGCAATCCGAATCTCCCACCTCAACCGCACCCCTCCACCAGAACAATCAATCAATGCTTCTCCGCACCACCCGCCTCCCAGGCCTCCGACGACCTACCAGCTGCAGCCGCCAGTTCTTCTCAACCACCACCGTCAAAATGACCTCCAACACCCCAGTCGAAGACCTCATTCGCGAAAAGGTGAGCGGCCCCCGAGCCAACCGTGTCTGGCATCCAAAGCCTCAACCTCAAATCAGCCCATCCCCATTCCCACCAGAATCCAATCCCCAGTCCCCGGAACTCACCCCCAGCAACTCCACTAACGTTTACACCAAACCAACAAACAGTTAACAACAGCCTTCACGCCCACCACCCTCCTCATCCGCAACGACTCGCACAAACACGCCCACCACGCGCCCATGCGCGACTCCACGTCCAAGGAAACCCATTTCCAGTGAGTCTCGCCCCCGACCCAGCCCAGTTCAAACCCAGGAAGGACATCGAACAACGCCAACCCCCCCCCCCTTCCCAAAAAAAACCGAGACTAATCTGGATTCTGACTCCAGCGTAACAATCACCTCCTCGTCTTTCGCCTCGAAACCCCAACCCGCGCGACACCGGATGGTCTACAGCTTGTTAAAGGAGGAGATGAGTCGGGAGGGCGGGATCCATGCGCTGCAGTTGCGGACGAAGACGCCGGAGGAGGAGGGGCGGGAGCGGGAGAGGGCGGCGCAGTAACTTTTCTATCAGCATCATCGTTTATGAATATACATCATTGGGACGGTTCAATTTCGGAGGTAGGTAGGTTGGCGGGAGGAGGTCTCGCAATACATAATTGTAGTATACACATATTCTCGCATCCTGGACATATATGCATGAATAGTTGATCGCTCAACAAATCTACAACAGCCAAATAAATCATCAAAGAAAGCATCATTATTATTAGAGTAGTCGATTAGTACGTAGAAAGGATTGGGACAGTGGTGGTGGTGGCGGCGTTGGTGGTTTCTAGCGCCCAACGAACCAAAGGCACACACAACACCCAACACACACAAGAACAACAACTCTATTATATACACTGCGATGAGCCATCCTGCGCGGATCCCCTAGCACCCCCGACAGGGTGGCGACAAGGGTCGAGTTTCATCATCAAGGCCGCATAATGCCCCTCCCCTTCAAAGACAGATAGTTAATACCAGCCATACAGGCCACACAAAATGGAAGCGAAGACGCAGAGCACGAGAGGGAAGAAGCGGAGGGGCCGAACGGAGCATAGGGGACCTCAGAGCGCAGTGACGGGCATGCTTTTTCAACCAGAGAATCAGAAGCAGCGAAGAAAAGAAGAACAGGGTGGTATTCCAACAGAAAAGAAGAAGTAAAAAAAAAAAGACTCAAAACTGGAAATAACAATCGGCCCCGTGGTTGTCCAATTGTCCGACGTCGACGCAAAAGCACAAACCTGGACTAGGACAAGGGGCGCAATCAATGGATTCGTTACAGCCTGGCGTAAATAGTGCGACAACGGGATCGGTCATAGGGATTTAAGGATCGACGTGAATAACCGCATCGATCCGACCCAAGTCGGCTGGTTCGAACACGGCCATCGGATGTTAACTTGGAACGAAGCCGGCCTCATTTCTTGTTGGCTTCGGTAACACCAACGGCTACACCAACGACGATAGCGATGATGAGGACTGGAGACATGTCAGCTGCGTCTAGAGCAATGATTTCGGTGATGGAAAGCTACTTACTGACGACCAGCAGGGCGTACCACTTCCACTTTCTTGCCCGGCGAGCGCTGGCAATGGCTTCCGTGATCTGAGTGTTGGCATTGGCGACGTTTCCAGCAACGTTCTCGGCGTCTTGGCTGATCTGCTCCACAGCAGGCTCCTGCATGTGAACCAGCTCTGCGACCTCCTGGTACAGTCGGCCCAGCTCGATCATATCCTGCTCAATCTTGCGAATAGCGGCCGAACGCTCCAAGGCCGCCTGTCTGGCGTCGTTGGCCTGTCTAGTACGGCTACCAGTGACCTAGAGCACTGATTAGCGAGTCACCCGGGGCAATCGCGGACAGGGCCCATCATACCTGGAAGCTCTGCTCCTGGCCCATCAGCACACTGTCGACACCCTGCTCGATCTCTTCGGGAGTCGCCTCGGGGTTCGCGATCTCGTAACGTCTGCGAACCTGCTCTCTCAGGCGCTTTTGGAAGTCAGATTGGCATCGCTGGTACTGTTCGATCTCGCGACGGAGGTTGCGGCTGGTGACGTCGACCTGCGTCTGGACGCGGTTGTCTCCGGAGCCCGGGGTCTGCTTGATCTTCTTCAACAGATCACGGAGGTAGCGGAAGCCGTTGTTGATCTCGTCCTCAATGTAATCCAGAGTCTGGCGGGCGACCTGGTCCTCCTTTCCGGTGCTGGAGTCGAGCATGGCGTTTTGGGCGGCGGCCAGCTGGCCCTCGCGCTTGGCCTTCAGGTCCGCGATACCATCGTTGATCTCCCTGCACTTGTTCAACAGCGTGGTGGCGTCGGCCGGCTGTTCCGCGATCGCATTCATTTCTGGTGGTGTGGAGAGCTTGCGTTAGGAAACTGGTAGGTTCGCATGACGGGTCCGAGCTGCGGCGCGCTTACCGTAGGTGCCGTTACCCTGGCCCTGCTCGACGGCATTGGCCTGGTCATAGGGGTTCTGGTTGTAGCCCTGCTCGCCATAAGGGTTGTACTGGCCGTAGCCACCCTGATTACCTCCGTACTTTGTTGTTCACAGGTCAGCAATGACGGTCGAGGTGCGCATGAGGTCAGGAGTCAGGGGAGGGGTAGCAGCGGCGATCGCGGAGGGTCGTGACCATGCTTTAAACGGAGACATACACTCATTGTGATATTATTTCCAGGCTATGTATATTCGAGATGAAAGTTTCGTAGTGATAGCGTCACTAAAAGTTATCTTGCGGAAGAGTCAAAGTCGCAGGCTCGAAGGGACTAATTCGCAAAGCGATCGGAGCTCGGGTCGTACGGGAAACGACGACGGGGGGATTAATAGCGCGATCGACGGTAGAGAGGATGGGGTGAGTTCGTTCCGACAGGGCGGAGGGGTCGAGACGAAGGAGGGCGTGTAGGAGGGACGAAGGTGGGGTGAAATGAGGAAGAGAGGTCGAGGATGAAATGGAAGTTGGAAAAAGAATAGGCAGTAGTTTTTGAGTTGAGGTAGGAATTGAAGGGCAAAAAGAAAGAGTGACGGGTGAGACACACACTGGCGGCGGCTGCTGAGCCACGGGCGCGGAGGCGGTTTGAAGGAATGACTGATGGTTTGGTTAAGGATTGGATGGCTTGGAGGGCTCAGAGGGCTTGGATGGACTGGCTAAATGGCTCTGGCCCGCAGACGGTAATTCAATTCAATTCAATTCAATTCCTCTCGACAAAAGCAACAACACGCACAAATTCAACCAGAAAATGAAGGTATAGAAAAGAAGAACAGTTAAAGGAATGACTGAAGAGTAGGGTGGTTAGCAGGAAAAGGTTTTGTTTCAAAAACAGCAGTCTCCTCCTCTTTTTCTCTAGGTCGGTCACAGACTCACAGGTAAGTCAGGGGGTGAAATCTGCGCCCACTGCAATTTTTCGCCCAATGTATAATTAGTAGGGGGGGGCTTCCAAGCTACTGCACAGACCAGTGGACGATCCTCGAGTCCCCTTTTCCCTCTCCATGAAGCAGGAGGGCAATCAAAACAATAATCTAAGTTGTGGACTGGTGAAACAAGGGAAGGACTGAAGCTGCGATGGGGCTAAACGGCGGGTTCGAAGTGCAACAACCGGTGAGGTCGACAGATCGGATCTATGGACTACTGATCTGTAGGCAATAAGTCTCTAGACCATTAATTTCTATGCTCATGGGCAGATACAGATTGTACTTTGTTGTACCCGTGCAGTCCAATCCAGATGTATATGTGCTGCATTCAATTTCCGGGCGCCAAAGTGGGAGATGAAGGCGCTCTCTCCAAGCCTCGCGACCAATTGAGCCCTAGAATAAATTACTACCACAAACAGCCCCAATGCTTGAGTGAAATGTTTTAGCAATCCAGCACTGCGCGGACTCTATACCCACCACATACTGTACCACACCCAGTTTACTCAAGTATATTCCCCGTCCAGCAGAGGAGGGGCAGGAACATCCTGCACGTCATTGACATGACACCAACTCGATTATGCTGGGAGAGCTTGAACGGTCCTCCCCACTCTTGGCTGGCCCGAACAGTCAATTGGAAACTACTGTGTCAATAGATTAACCAGGTTCCTCAAAGACCATAACCAAAACCCTCGCAGACCGCTTCTCTGCGGACACAATTCCCCACTACCAACAGGTGTCTCGAAATATGAACCGAACCATCCCGTCAAGTTTCACCCATCATCCCACAATGCAGCATTGTGTCGTTTGAACGAGATGCGAGTCAGGCTCGCCTCAGAAACACTTTCTGGCGTTATCTCCGCCACCATCAGTACCTTTCCACCAGGCAAGCAGCTCCACAATCCCCGGAGATCCTGTGGCCACTGGCCTGGTTTGTCCGCACGTCAGAGACGGTCACCTATAATTAGCAATCGATTCCCAACGTGCAGCCAATCTCGTAGGTTGGAGAACGAGTATGCTGTGTGTGGTGGAGTGGAGGGCACTGCCCCGTTGTATTGTACACCACTGAAAACTGGACACGCCACATTCCCTGACTCGAAGGGGCCAGTGCTGCCTTCTCCGTGGCTCAGCAGTCGTTGTGGCTGGAAGACTCTCGCTTGTTTATACTACCATCTCGCTTGTTATATAGAAATACTTGTACAATATTCTCCCTGCCAACTGTATCCATTTACAGAAAACACATCGACATCGGCAAGTATCTCGTAGATCACGATCGGCCAACTGTAACTTCCGGCACAGTAACAAGTTCTCTTTCTGCTCATCAAGTATAGCAACCGGTGGAGAACAAATCCACGGCCGGAGACATGCTTGTAGGCCAAATCACAATCTGAACCGAGATCTCTCGCTCATGACAACAGAGCCTAGGACATACCACTAAATCACTTCCAACGGCACCGTCCACACCACCATCTGATTCCAGCAACCGTCCATCAAAGGGCCTAGTACCCAGTATGCCATCCAAAGCGTAAATCACTACACGCGAAAAGGAGTGCAATACACAGAACCTGCGAGCATGGGGTCACCTTGCATCTCGAATCTACATATCTGCATGCAAGGATCCACCAGGATGCACGACGGGAAATGAGAGCCCGAAGCTCTGATTTCCACCGGAGCCATGCCACAAGGATTGCAAATCTGATCTGTTCATCTGCTAAACTACAGCATCTCTATGGGATAGACCCGGAAGTGCTCGAAACTGCTTTCGACTTCCCTTCTTTCATGTCGAGATTCACCCACTCATCCATATGTAATCTCACGACTAAAAAAATCGTGACCGCCGCCAGAAGTACCCGAGGAAGCAAGATATAATTGGCATAGGTATTCTCTCGGCGAATCCCTTCGGTTCTTGCCTGGAGACTAACTGGAGGAGGAATTTACCGACAAGACTCATCGTTTCACTCATAGAGAACCCATGTAAAGCGACTGTCTGTATGGTTTTTTTCAGGTATCCCATAGAGTAAGTATCTCCAGGAATTCCTGAACAAGCAAACCACTCTCTAAGCAGGTGAACCTGCGAATAAACGTTTGGTGGGAATCTCACTTCAATTTATGATATACGAGAAGCTACTTATACTTGACATATGACCTATAGCCACCGCCTATACAATCACAGCCCGCGCAACCGAACACCTCATAGAGCACAATCTTAAAGCTTAAGCGCCCCACAATCATAATAGTCGGCTCTGGTCATCATATGAATCCTATATCCAATGATGGAAATCGTAGTCCAACCTCTCAGGAACCTTGGTTGCAGGTTGCAGGTGACTGCTGCAGGTGCCGTCTCTCTTCAAGTACTAATTCTAGTACCTCTGCGAGCAAGCAGCTTTCCAAGCAAGCATCTCTGCAAGCCTACATCGAACAGTCAACTATCTCCCAACCGAAATCGCATGGCCAAGGACCAGGATTAGAGCTAATATGCCCCTTTGATCCGATGTCCGTTGCAAAGACCTAGACGTCGTATAAGCACTACACATTACACCCAGCCATACAATAGTTCCAAGAAGTATGTACAGCACAAACTTCAATATTTTCTGCACTCAAAACTTCGAACAGCCTCTTCCACGGCCCGACGGATCAGCGGGATATCAAACCACCTTTACCCAGGGCCTCAGAACTGACAGCTAAACTCCCCCAACCACATTACACCCGTGCCTGCGAGACGAATCCATCAAACATACGTAAAATCTGGACAGGCCAGCCAGGGACTAGCCAGAGAATCCACAAGAAGTATCAGTAACCCCAGTAGGAGAGGGTAGAGGTAAGAGTCACCGTCCAGGAACGGGCCTTCCAGACCGAGCACAGCAGCACAAGCCACTGACCTACAACCAGATACAGCACCTACAACAGTCCAGTACAAATGCACGGCATCTCTGAGGCATGGAGATAGACCCAAGCCAGCCAAAAACAGCAAGCATGACCAGCACACTTGACTCATACTTGCAAGACTTCGTCCCACGAACCCACAAATCCCAGGTACAGTACCAGAGCACCGACAACCATAACCACATCCACATCCACATGGTTTATTATGTGAACGTCAACGTCCTCGTGGTGTGCCGATGGCAGTCTAACTTATCCACAAGCAAAAGTCCCAACCAATCGAATGCAATCCAATCCAATCCAAAGCCAATAGTTCCCACAAACCCCAGAACCAGAGTACGTACTGTAGATTCGTAGTAGATACGGTAGACCAGACCAGACCAGACCACAGCTTCTAGACAAAACCCCACCAGACCAGAAGAACCAGAAGAAAAAAAGAAAGAAAAGAACAAACGAACCCATGGATCCTATCCCAAACGTCCAGCCTTCCAGTACGTACAGTACTTCCAGCACTTCCTCCCACTCCCGGAGGGAATAGCTTAGTCTAGTCTACCATCCCAGTCAGCAGAATTTCCGCCCACCAGCGGAAAAGGGAAAAAAAAAAAAAAAAAAAAAAAAAAAGAAAAAAAAATAGTAAACCCCGACCCGGACATTCCCGAAATTCTACTCCGTACCATTCAACCAACCCAGTGTCTTCCAGCATTGGTGGGATATCCTCACCATACTTTTTGACTAGTATAAACAACACATAACCTATATCTATCATCAATCTCAACTATCAAGAACATTCAATGATTTCAATCAAACGATAATTATATACTAAAATCTCCATGGTGGTCCTAGTCAACCTACTGAGTGCAACAGCCAAGAGCAAGCGCAAAAGCAAGAGCCGCACCAACCAACCAACCAACACTGTCAGTAGTCTAGTGCTGGGGCACGTTCAATCCAAATCAAGCTAATTGCAAAAAAAAAAAAAAAAGAAAGAAAGAAAGAAAACCATTACCTAACCATGAGCAATGCTTATTATACAATCACAACCGCAATCCCACCGCCAAGCCCTCATCTCATGATAAGACATGAGCCCCCACTGCAGTGTTGGGTCCGCGGAGCCAGTCAGGCACTGTTCCGGAAGCGGATAAGCTGGGAAAGCCCAAAATGCCAAGAGATGCTAAGACAAACTACTGCAGGGACGGGGCCGGAATGGAAGGAGTAGAAGAAAATTGAAAATAAGAGGGCCCCATCCGGATAGAGCGGCCACTTGACAGAATGGGTCATGTGGTCTCAAACACTGATGCGGTTGAGGCGATACTGTCACAAAAGAGAAGAGGACCAGATGTTTGAGGAAGTGAAATAAGAATTCTGGATATGCTAACTAGAATCTATACTATGTAGTGTAGTAAGTAAAAGGGAAAAACGTCAATCCGTACACCCTGCATATATACACACATGGGGTCGTCATACTGCATCTGCTCATCAAAGGGCTGGGACGCGAGCCTGCGCGAGATGATCAAGTATATCACGTTTCAAAAATTTCAAAACGCCATCCACGAACATCGCAAAGCTAAACACAAGAATTATAATACATTAGAATGGGGGAGGGGGGGGGGCGGGTGTGGAGGGGATTTCGATCAGGAATCTAGTTGTGCTCATCCTTCTTCTGCTCCTGCTCGATGGGGGTAGGAACCTCGGGATCTTCCGCGTCCAGAGCGTTCATCTCATCCTCCTGGTCGTTCAGGTGGTGGTAAACCACCCAGAAGATGATACCGGCAATGAAGGAGGCGCAGGCCAGACCGACGAACATCCACATGATGGCGGGGTCGAACGCAGCGGGGGTCAGAGCCTCGGCAATAGCGGAACCGAACGCGTTGGTAAGCAGGTACATGGACTGCACAAACGACTTCATGGACGGAGGCGCCTTGGTGTAGGCGTACTCCAGACCGGACACCGAGGCGAAAATCTCAGAAACACCGATGAAGACGTAGGCAGGCGTCTGGATCGCGATGTGGACGTGGTTGCCAGTGGCCGAACCATCGACGATGGAGGCATCACAGAGGGGCTTGCCGTAGCAAGGTCCGGCAGAGTAGATCAAGTGCTGGACAATGGCCGCGTACATCATAGCAAGGGAGGCGATGACGAATCCAACGGAGATACGGGTGATGGGGCGGAACTGGATGCGCATGCGGCGGAGCAGAGGGTAAACCAGAGTCTCCAAGACCGGGATGAAGACAATGACAGAGATAGGATCGAAGTTCTGCATAAAGTCGTTGGGGATACCGTGGCCCTCCATCTCACCGGCCTGGGTGACGAAGTTGCTGGAGAACTGGCCGTAGACAACCCAGTAGACGGGGTAGAAAGCGAACACACGGCATGCGACCAGGGCGCGCTTGAGCTCATCAATGAAGTGATCATCCCAGGGCAGGTTGGTTCGGTTGCCTCCATTGGTGGCTTGCCAGCTAGGCTTGGCTGCGTCCATGTTGCGGTTGACGATCATGATTCCCAGAGCCTTGAAAGCATCCGTGATGATGGAACCCTGAGGAGGACGGACGACGTAGAACTTGCGACCGAAGATAAGGACACCAGTACCAACGGCAAACATGCACAAGCAGAGCAGGTAGCCAGACCAGAAGCCGATGTACTTCTCCATGTAAGGCGTGGCGATCAGGGACAGGGAGCCGATGTTGATGCAGGCGTAGAAGATCATGTAAATGCGCTGAATGGTCAAGGCGGGATCGATGATGACCCGCTCACCCTTGGGGGTCGTCTTGATTGCCATCTTCTTCCGCTTGTATTGGTCGGCAATCAGAGGAGCGACGTTACTCTTGATACCGCCGGTTCCCAGACCAATAATCAAGATGGAAACGATGAAGCCACCAACACCCGCTCCATGAGAGAGAGCAGTGGGGATAGACGTGCAAACCAAGATAAGGAGACCGACCAGGTAGATGATACAGAAAACCACGATCGTCTTGTACTTGCCTAAGTATTGATCGGCGACAATAGCACCAAGGATGGGAGTAACTACGGACCGAGGTCAGTAAGAGGAATGAGGACGGACCGAGCCAGAATGACTAACCATAACACCAGAACTGGAAGAAAGTGGTCAGACCAGTGGCACCACGTTGGCCCATGCCAAGGGCACCACGACCCTCACTGCCATCGAGAGGGCGCTGGATATAGTTTTGGAACATGCCGGACATTCCGTAGTAGGTGAAACGCTCGCAAAGCTCGACAATAGCGACGAGCCAAGCAGAGACAGGCAGATGTTCGGCGACGTGACGGAGGGTTCGAACCTCTTCCTGGTTGGGTTCCTCACCATCAGGAGTGGCGTCGAGGGCCTTCTCCGTCATGTAGGCCTTCTCGTTCGAGGTGACCTCGGTGATAGTGCCATGGCCCTGTTGGAACGGCCTGGAGCATGACATGTTAGTCTCGAGACGGTAGGGCAATGCTTGATGACTCAGCAGGCGCTGCGCTACATGGAAGGCGCACAGAGACACAAGACAAGAATAGGAAAGAAAAGGAGCACATACTGAGCAATATCAGCCTCGCGATCTCCGGAAGACATGGTGGCAGAGACCAGGCAAGGGAACAGGTCCGACAGGAACGGTCGCAGTAGGGAAGATTTCCACAGGAAAGAAGACAGAAAGACCAGCGTTGAGGAGGGAAACGGCCCTCACCTTATATCTCCCTCGACGGTCGACGATATAGGAACAGTAACCGAAGCGGACCCATCTTGTCCCCGAACCAATGGTCGCTAGATAGATAGAGGAGATACCCCATCGAAGGGTGGAAAGGAAGGCAAATGGCGACGGCCGAGGCAGGGGAGATGCCGATGTAACCCCAGGCTGAAAGCAAAATGTTGATATGACAAGCAGCACCAAGCATGACCTGAGACAAGTGGGAAAGACGTTGATTGGCTTGCAGGGGGGGAGCAAAACCCGGCTGCAGTTTGGAACGCCAAGAAGGTCGGGCCCTGCCGGTGAGTGCGGAATGTTTTTTTCTTTCCTCCCTCGAACCAAATTTCCACTTTTCCCTCGTGGCGAAAAACAGTTCCTCGCAGTTTTTTTTCCACCCCTCGCTTCCAGTCCTTCCCTCGCCCACTCGAGATCATTGCCTGTTTGAGCTTTGTCTTGCATATCGTCCGCTTTTTCATGGTTATGCGCCACCACCCCTGGCTGGCCTTTCAAATTTGCAGAGAACCATAATGTCCGATGAACTGACTGACGGACTGCATGGCCAGCTAGCTAGCTAGCCTAATCAGGACCCGGAAATTCGTTTCGTACAGAAAAGTGATCCAATCTTTCGTGCCGTCGGTTGGACCACCGCAAGCGGAACATGTTAGGTAACATAAACACTTTTAGCTGTAGGCTAGCAGATAAGCATGGCGTGTCTTATTCGTGACTCAAACGGAGTTGGAAGGAAACTCCGCCGTGTTTCTCAGAGGGCGCAGAGGGCGCGCGCGCTGGCTGTGGCCACTGGCCACCGGCCACCTATCGTGCGTTGGAAATCTTGTTCCCCCGCCTGTCCATGCGAGGATCAGCACTCAGCATGATTGCAACGTCGGGCTTCCCCGCGTGTGGTGTGCGAGCAAATGAGTCAATACCGGTAGCTTGTGATCTTTCATCAGTGCATCACAAATCAAATCAAGTCACTCGACAGGAGCAATGCAATCGCCCTTCCGAGATATCCCTTGTGTTTCTGTAACAAGCAATGCTTGTCTCAGCCCACAACTGTGCTTATTCCTGCTGCCTCCTCTGCCTTTCCCTTGCTCTCAAGCCGTAATCGGAGAGTTCGCAATGCCATTGAACCCATACCGCGTAGATTAGGCGATGTTCTCGAAGGGGCGGGCGAGTGGAACAGAGTTATCGTCTATGGGGGAGCCGACGGGGGAGCCGAGGCGTCGGCAAATCCCCAGCTTAGCTTTCCCTTAAGATATGGGGATGGAGTCGGAGAAACGTTGCTCGTCTGATGAGTTCTGATCGGATCATTGCTGTACACGGACTGGGCGTTGTTGACGACGATCGAAGGCTTCCTCATTGGGGTATGGTTCCATTCTGATCGGCTCCAGCCGCCAGGGCAAAACCTGGAGAGAGACATCTGTCCATCGTAAGACACCTTTCTTCCTTGTCCTATTCGTCTTGCCCAAAGATATATGAGGTCAGTGAAGTGTCATGGATGTTCTGAGGTGATGATGGGAAAAAAGGCTTTTGGAAATCGTTCCTTGAGAGCGCGCGTGGGGTGGGGTAGTGTCTGTTGAGGTTAAGTACCTGTTCGAGGTCCGACTTCGCCCTCGGAAAGCCTTCAGCCACCAACTGGTTTGGTCATGGTCAACACACCCCCCTGGCCATGAATCTCACCGCTCGACTCATGATTCGAAACACTTGCTGACTTGGAGAGATAACAGTTCATATATCAAAAGGCGCAAAGCCTCGAAGGGCGTGGCCGCCTCGTTTTCGTCCTCTTATTCGGCCGTTGGCGCGCTAGACTCCAAGGCAGAAAGGGCTCCGATCTTACTCCGATGCCTTTAGGGATGGCGTGCTAAGCACGACCGGGCCAATCAAGCCGACCCTTTTTATGACTCGCGACGGCGACATTCCGTGAGAGTGTTGCCAAGCGGAGAGTGACTCAATCAGCGACAAGCATCTAACGTGTATACGATAGGCGGAGGCCTCTTGGCTAAACCGGGCGGCGGCCGTGATCGGCTGAATTACCCGTGCTGATGATCTGCACGGTTGCTATTCTGGAACTGTTCCCAACTCAAGCCGTTGCGTTGCACCTTTGCGAGATAGTCGGAAGGGGACCACGGTCGCCTGGGTTCGCAGGACAGTGTGGATCGGACTTCTTAGCCGGCCTTGGGAGTGTTCGTATGAGGGGATCAAACTCTGATAAGGCCAGAGCATTGCTAGACTCAGCCTGCCATCATAAAACTCGAGGCGCATAAACTTCAAGGCGCAATGTCAGTTTTCATTTGCAGTGAAAAAAGGCTCCTTACCAAGCATTATCTGTGACCTTCCAAGCCTTTTAAAGTAGACGATCATGTCTTGTCTCGGATCCACAATTCGCGCAGGGGTGGATAAATGGTCAACCGTCGGGCATTAATTCGCTCGGAATATGCGGAAGCACACCTGTTTCTGACCCAGTGCGCGTTTTTATCAAAGGAAAAATTGGAAAAGTAGGCAGCAGAGCTTCAGGATGATGAGGTGGATTGCTGTTCTCGCAGTACGGTGTCGAGATCGTAACTCGGAAGGCGCCATCTTAGGCTGTGCCTGTGACTATGGGCAGCGTGACGAGGGTCCTTCTGGTCGACAAGATAACAGCATAATAGGCGGGCATGCATTATAGCATGGCTGGATCGGATTTGAAACCAATTACCGCAGAAGCTGATTGATTGCTAACTAGCTTCCAGCTGTTGCTTATGGTCCACGAAGGAAACGATCCACCGTAGTCCCTCTATATGTCATCCATCCATTGACTGTAGTCTTGTTTTCCCTCTTTCTGCTTAGTCTGCTCGTGACTGTCATGCCAGAACTTGCCAAAGAGCACATATATATTATGATATGACATCGAGACTTTCGTTTCATGGGTTCATGAAGGGCAGTATAGATCCTTTGGTACTTTCACCTATGATGATTCTCGCCACGTCGTATAGCAAGACAGGCCAGATATCCCAGAGTCCTTCACACTGGGGACCCCTTGGTTAAGAAGTCAAGTGGGATGGGGTTTTCTCTCGTCCAAGACAGCATATGTTTCAAGAATAGACTCGATTCACAGATTTACATAAGAATGGATGCTATACAAGTCTCAATTTTCGAAAAGAGACTCGGTTTGCAGATTTACAGAAGGACGCAGGCTAGCATACCACAGAAAATCACAACAGAAGACCTCCATTAAGCAGGAGAAAATTATACAAGAAAACCACATCTACCAACACAATCAGCGAGAGAAAGTGTCCACCTTCATTTTCTAAGCAGACACACAGGCACCAGAAGCACTTGTCTCCGAACTAGCCACCCCAGAGCCACCCTTGGAAGATATCTATACCAACCAAAGCTGATCAGCAAAATGCCTCGCCCTATCAACACACCACAGAACAAATTGAAGAGACTTACTTACCAGCTCCGGGTTAGACCCTCCCTCTTCACAGTCCGCAAAGCACACAGATATATCAACAGCCAGAAGTCAGCATCTACTGAAGCCCACCACCTCCAAAGCAGGGGAATGACTTACCCTTTCGTGTTTGGAGTCTGGTGGCCCAGGCCCAACCCAACCACCCGTCCATAGGCCCTCGAGAACTTGCAAGTGGAAGTCTGGAGGTACGGCAAGCTCAAAGTTTTTTCCAGTGAGCCCAAAACCTGCTTGCGCTGTCACGAACAAATGCTCGATCCGGCACAACTTACGAATAAAGATAGAACATTAGCAATTGGGGACAATGTTCGGGGTCACGTACCTGTCTCGTGAGGAAGGGGAGAGAAGAAGATAGAAAGAGAAGGGGCCGAAAGAAGGGTAGGGGAAGGTTGAAAAGGATAGAAAGAAGGATGAGAAGAGAGAGGATAAAAAGAAGACGAGAAGAGGGAAGATGATGAGAGAAAGGATGAGAAGGAGGAAATTATGGTGGTGGAGAAAGAAAGGGAAGAAGATGGATGAGTGGGTAGGCAGGGACTTGAGTCAAGAAGGAAAGAAGTTGTTAGGGAAGACCGACGAGAAAGGTGCTTTATGAATCCGTGAGACTCGACATGATGATGAAAAGTAAAAGGCTGGTGGGTTACTGCCTGATAGGGACAGCGATACTCATGGCGCCTCATTCACTTCGAAAATTTCCTAAACAGGAATTATCAAGATCACTCACCCCACGGTCATGGACCGCTAACCACCACCGACTCCAGTTGTACTCGCTACCGAGCCCTACTTAACCCGTGCGGCATACAAGAAGAGGATGTCATTTACATTGAATAGCCACCGAGAATAAAAAGAACATTTGTACAGTACTCGGTGTATACACGGCCAGCATTGAGGTTTTATCTTGATAATGGAGCTGAAGGACAGCAACGTGACCATGCAAGCAAAAATCAGACAGGTCAAGTGATTGCAGCAATTCGAATCATTTTCTTGTATTCTCCGATCCCACAAGGGACAACACTGAAATTTAACAGAATATGGTATAAACCTCGTCCGAAATACGTCTTGAGGAAAAGACCTGCAACCAGATCATCACCTCACTGCGAAGTGCTGGCAAGCCAGTTTGGAATATGTCTCCTCCCACAGGCAATGCCTTGTACTGATCCTTTCCCTTTCGTTACCGCGCATCATCACGGAGCCCTTTTCCATTAATCCATAGCAAACAAGCGAAAACCACCGCGTTATGATATCATAAAGCCAAAGCGACATAAGCTAGCAGGCGCTTCAGACGACAAACTTGGCCTTGGCTCTCGTGCTGCCGCTGTGCGCGCTGTCTGTGTGTCCAGAGAACTCAACGGCATCCGCCTCCTTGAGACGGAGAACCTCCTTGAAGCGGCGGCCGATGGCCTCGAGGATGTCCTTGCCCTGGGCGGGCGTACGGGTGGTGTTCTTGTCGCCCGGAATGGCCTTGCCAACGGTCCGTGTCCACAGACCCACACGGTAGAAGCCCTTGCGCACGTTCACGACGACGCCCATAACCTCGCTGTCGCCATCGTTCTCGAGAGTCTCGCCAATAGCTGCCAACTGAGCGTGCAGCCACAGGTCGTCAATGGGCACGGAGCGCTTGTCCTTGAAGGAATATGACCACTTTCCGCCGTGCTTGTTCTGGGGGTCCTCCCACTCCGGTCTGACGCCCTTCTTGAAAAGGTGGTAGTCTGCTTTGAGGCCCAATTCGGAGGTCGGCGTGATGTTGTTCTAACAAAATCAGTTAGCCGGAAAATCCCACTTTGGGCACAGCACGCGACATAACGTACGTAGATTCCCCAGAATTCCTCGACAGAGTTGAAAGTCACAACCTCCTTCAGAAGGTCGTTCCAGTTATCGCCCTATAACCACAAATGGGTCAGATGAATGTTTAACGCAGTCGATCGAGTCGATCGGTCCCTTACCTTGCCACTGGGGGGCTTGGTAAACCAGAGGGTCCACTCGTGCATCAAAGGATGCTTAACGTTGAAGTTTTCGGGGTCGTGGAATACTGTGACGGAGTCACCGTTCGTCTTTTCGGTCTGCTCGGCGACAGCGACGGGGGCGGCATTCTCGTCGGCCACGGGTGCGTGGCCGTTCTCAGCGACGGCGGCCATTATGGTAGAGGGAGTATGAGGTGAGGTAAAGGTCAAGGTGGATGAAGAGGGTCGAGCGGCGGGGTCGGGTTGATGAAGAGGCGAGGGGTCGTCGGAGGGAAGAGAAAAGTGCGGATGGCAAAATTTGTTGTTGTGATGAGAGGCCGTCAAAGGAAGGCGCAACTCGCGGTAAGAGGTGTATGTGAGGTAAGAGGGAAGACGCGCAATTGGTTGAATCAGAGTTGAGCGTCTGCTCCAGGCAGAATCACGGCGAATGTCGTGTTCGAGACTGTACGGGGAAGATGGCGGAAAATCCCAGCATCAAGTTTTGATGGTTTGGAGATGCCGCAAGGTCGGGACCAGAGTGAAACTTTTCCCTTTTGGGCAACCCTCCCTTCCAGACCTCTAATAGGCTGCCGCCGCCCAACCCAGCCCTAATGATGATATCTTGACAGAGAAGTGAGGTAGGTAGGAGTCACTCTCAGCAAGCCATAAAAGAAGGTATTTTGCACTCTTTAATTAGTCAAGTGACTCTTAATATTATATTTTCCCTCTTTGCAAGGCTTTAAGCCCACTTCATACGCACAATGCCACAATTTAAATAGAGGCAACGAGCCTGATGATAGACGCCTGTGAAGTTGTATATGGATAGGCAGCGTTCTCTGCCCTCAATATGTGTAAACACTATATGACTCTCATTTCTATTCGGTCAAGCTCGGTCTCGACACATATGTTGGGGCATAATTAAAAACAGTACTACCGAGCCAATCCAGGGACCAGGAAAAGATGAGTCTAAGAAACCGGCTATCAAAATGTAAAGTCATGAATTCGAAGGGTATCTATAGTTCAGTGCTAATCAAGAGAGATCTTGGTCTAATCATTTCTCGCCGCTATTGATCAAGCTCAACAAGCAGTTCCAGCCTATTGTTCTGGTCAGTTGTTGCTCAGTCAGAGATAGAACACTACTTACCCAAGCTGACCAGGTTCACGACCAGGACACGGTACTCCAGGGGCACTATGGCGAAGTTGACACCTTGGACCATGGGCCAAATCGTAAGGTTCGCTTTGTAACTGGGTACAAAGCTGCTGCGCAACTTCTCCATTGGGTCAGAGCCCTCCAAGATAGCCATGGACGACAAGAAACAGGTCAGATGAGTGGGTGTGAAGAGTAATTGATCGGCAGCGACCCGAGCGGCGGTGGTAGCGATGGGGTTCTTCAGAACAACATGGCGTTGTAGAATGCCATACCAGGCCGTGGCAGCCGGGCCGAAGATTGCTTGAAACCGTTAGAATAGGAACTTATTAAAGACAGCAACGCCCATAGACAATTCTTACCACCTCCATACAGAGCCATGCGTGCAGTTCGTCCCACATCGTGCTTATCGAAACCTCGGCGATCAACGAGCTGCTGAGCAAGGACATCTCCGCTGCCAAACAACACCTGGTTGTCAATGGAGTCAGCGGAGTCAAGAGGAACGCAAGTAATAGAATTTATTGGAGGCGAAACAAGACCAGGAAGACATACAAAGCTGGTGACACTGGCGGTCAGGATGGGCTGTTTGGCCAGCTTCGCTTGGTACCTGAAGCGGATAAGTCAGTACAAGGTTGGAGGTACATGAATGACCGTATCCTCAATGTAGGATCGACATACCACCGCAACATCTTCGTCTAAGATATCGATGGGAGTGTTTTTAAGAAGTTACAAAGAAATAGATTAGCTGGAAAAGATGTATGCGACCAACGAACGAGATGCTGAAGAGGAAACAGAAGAAGGTTGCTGGCATAGACTCAGGGAGCGATGATGCAGGTATAAGTATCTGGTCCCAGACTGCCGCTGATAAGGGAACAGGAACAACAGACAGCTCCAACACTCTAATCCACCCCCAGGGTAAAATCCAAGCAAATGCGCGACAATCCACGCCACTCTGGGCGGCTATTGGAGAGCAGCAGCTCGCGACGGGGTAACCCACTTATCACATGATGTACCCGGACGGGGCTCCGATCGGATTGCCCAAAACGGCTTATCACGTAGGGTATAGGGCTCCGGGCTCGCTTAGCGCACCCGCCCGCGAAATTTCCCTCCGTGCCAAAACAGTTGTGGATAGCGAGAGAAAAGTCAACTCGACGTCGACAACCCCTCCCACGACACCTCCTCTCGCCCCTCCGACCCTTTCCCAATCGCCATATCTATACAACATGGCTGACGCCGCTCCCCGTGGACGTGGAGGATTCGGATCTCGCGGTGACCGCGGTGGTGACCGTGGCCGTGGCCGTGGCCGCCGTGGACGTCGTGGTGGCGCGAAGGAGCAGGAGAAGGAATGGCAGCCCGTCACCAAGCTCGGCCGTCTCGTCAAGGCTGGCAAGATCACCAGCATGGAGCAGATCTACCTGCACTCCCTGCCCGTCAAGGAGTACCAGATTGTGGACTTCTTCCTCCCCAAGCTCAAGGATGAGGTCATGAAGGTACGAGGCGAACGTTCAACCAAAATCACCCGGAATATCGACATGGAAAATTCTCGAATCGGCGCATGTGCTAGGAAGTGGACGCGCAATTGGATTGGATGCGGGTTTGGGAATTGGACAATGTCGAACGGGAACTGCTGCGGAATGGTCAGGTGCTGACGGTCATTCTTTTTTTTCGCAGATCAAACCCGTCCAGAAGCAGACCCGTGCCGGTCAGCGTACCCGCTTCAAGGCTGTCGTTGTCATCGGTGACTCCGAGGGCCACATCGGTCTCGGTATCAAGACCTCCAAGGAAGTCGCTACCGCCATCCGTGCCGCCATCACCATTGCCAAGCTGAGCGTTCTCCCCGTCCGTCGCGGTTACTGGGGTACCAACCTCGGTGAGCCTCACTCTCTGCCCGTTAAGCAGAGCGCCAAGTGTGGTTCCGTCTCCGTCAGAGTATGTCGCAATCTCGCCAGTCCGACTCGAAGCAACCCGTTGACTAACATGAATCCAGCTTATCCCCGCTCCCCGCGGTACCGGTCTCGTTGCCTCCCCCGCCGTCAAGCGTCTCCTCCAGCTTGCTGGTGTCCAGGACGCCTACACCTGCTCTTCCGGCTCCACCAAGACCCTCGAGAACACCCTCAAGGCTACTTTCCTTGCCGTCGTCAACACCTACGGCTTCCTCACCCCCAACCTCTGGAAGGAGACTAAGCTCATCCGCAGCCCTCTTGAGGAGTTCGGTGATGTCCTGCGCCAGGGCAAGAAGTACTAGGATAGTGCTTTGATGGGATAAACTTGCATGATTGTTTTTTGAATCGAACTATTTTTTCTACGGACTTCAAAAAGTTGCTCTTTGGCTGTAGGATCGGAATTCTGCACAGATTACGACTTTCGCGCCTACCTACGCTAATTAACGGTGTCAACGGATGTAATGATTATAAGGAGGAGCTTCGAGAACTTAGCGCAAGGTCAATTTAACCTCCATTTTCGCCAGTGACTACCGGGCGGTTGATATGGTACGGTGCGCCCAATATCTACTTTGTGTGTACTTCTACGGTCTCGATCTGGAAAGCAAGCATTCAAGTGCGGAGTAGATAAAAATAGAGTAAAAGAACGCATTTCGAAGACTAGATTTGGCCTGACTGTCCCTGACTGCCCCTTGGACTCGGGGTTCGTTACATGTGACGTCGCTAGGGATCGGGCCAGCGACGTCTGGTGTTAATGCCCATGTGCTGCAGAGGCCCATTCATTCAATCAGCCCAGAACTAAGGCGAATAAGGTTGTCATCTAAGCCTGATCCACATGAGAGGTTCAGACGCGTTGCTTATACCCGGCTTTCCCTCCACGCTCGCTTCGGAGCACTAGCACTATCGGTGATAGTACAAATGTTCTTGAAGTTCCGTATCCACCTTCTTTCTCAACAACTCAATGACGTTCCTACCAATTCCAGCCAAAGGGCGTTGGGTCTCACACCAGAAGAGTAAAACGCCATCAATCCGCGTGTCATACATCCAAATACTAATTAGTATACCATCAGGCAGTAGATCTAATTGCCAGACTTAAAGCCAATAACGAGGACTATCGTTAAGCCCTTCCGTATGCCTACTACTGGGTAATGACTTGGCCAACCCATAGCCTACTGTCCTCCGCATGTTGAGTGGAAAATCTTAGCTCGTGAGGAAACATACATCATAAGAGCACTTGTCAAACCCTTGCCAGAGATCCTCTGCTCCTCGATCTGGCTCTCGTCTAACTCTCTTACGAGATTGGCTTCAAGTAGGACTTTGCAAGTACACCCTATATCCCCTATCAACATAAGAACAAAGCATTCAGTTCGTCAATCTCTCCCTGCCGGCTGAACTCTCCTCGCTGCTGTTGGTGCACGTGCATCACAGACTGCTTATTCGCTTCGTGGGTCCCCGCACTTGGAAGCGGTGTCAACTATGCAGTCCTCCCTCACTTGACCAAGCCGAGAAAAGGTGATGACGACCTGAAATGCCCGAGTATTACCTGGAAACCTTGTCTGGTAGATTATCAGCCGTGAGGTCATGTTGAACCATCCATAAGTATAGCAGTTATCAAGGTCATAGATGGATGCTGCAAACCTGCCGGAGATATATTTCGGGAGGGCGGGGATGGATGGTCACATGATCCATTTAGTTGTGAGTCTCCGGCACGGTCGCTCACTGTATTACGACCCCCAACTCTATTCCAGCTTCTGAGTCGCCTCTGACTCCTGTACAACACAAGTCTATGCAATCAAAGTCCGCGACGAGGCTGTAGCATGTCTGCTCTTATGCATGTCGAGGAAGATGGCATCTCATTTTTGAAGTTATTGTCCGCTATGCCTAGGCTCGAGCACTGGCAACATACTGTGGAGCCGGGCATAGCCAGATCCCCACATATTCTGGTCATAGCGTTAAGTTGCCTGCTCTCCAACCTCATTCGACCCGACCAATCGTTCAGGCGAGGTAATCGTGAATCCTGGTTGAAGCTTGCATGTAATCTAGATAAAGAAGGTAGTGTTAGCAGGGGTGGTTGGTGCAGAGCATGATAATACCTGGAATATCATAGGCCACCTCAGTATGACAACAATGACTTTATCAGCGCCAATATAGCGGAATTCCGACCACTGTAGCAAGCGGAACAGGCTTCATGTCTAAAGCACATGTCAACCTGATCTGGCATCTGGGAAAATAATAATCCGCGTGCACTGGGTTGTGAGCGGAATGTGCCTGCTCGTGGGGTAAATTTACTCTGGGAACTTCTAAGAACAATAGCCATTGTCACCGCCTCTTTTCCATCCGAGAACCTCTGTCACCGGACGGCATCAACAACTCGCAGCAGAGGAAGATCAACGAGGCTACAATGATCTGGTCCACGGTCATTCTCGGCCTCCTCGGCCTGTACCTCGCTGACCGTCTAAGGGATCTCTTCAAGCATGTCCGCGTCGCGCAGCGCTCGGGGCTTCCCTATGTCGTGTCTGTCTTGTCCCCAGGCATCGTCTCCATGGCTTTCTTCGATACACCCTGGTTCTCCTATCTGGTCGAAAACTGGTTTCCCGCCCGACTGGCAGATACTGTGTACGATACCCTAATAAGTTATCGCTGGAGGGCCAGGGATCGACAAGCAAGACGATATGGCGATGTGTACCTGCTTGTCTTCCCGAGAGGCATCTTCTGCAGCGTCTCCGATGCGGCGGTGGTTTCCCAGATCGTCAACTCTCGGCAGAGCTTCACAAAGCCAATCCATCAGTACGGTGAGTCTTTTCCCTCTCCCTCAATTGTGGGTATGTGCTCACGAGGCTGATGCTCTTCTAGCGGTGCTGGACATGTACGGACCAAACGTCGTCACGGTGAGTGCGACACTACCATTTGTAGTCACACACCATGCCCATGCTTATTTCAAACAGTGTGAGGATGCAGAATGGACACACCATCGTCGATACACGGCAACAACCTTCAACGAAAAGAACAATGCTCTTGTGTGGGAGCAAGCTATAAAGCAGAGCCAACAGCTGATCGAGTACTGGCACGAATCACGACCGAACGAGACCAGTGACTGCTTTGTGGCGACTGACACGAGACAGGACTCTCTCAAGCTCAGTCTCAACGTCCTGACCGGTGCCGGCTTCGGCGTAGAGCTGCCGTTCAAGCCCCTGCCCCAGCATATGCTCAAGGGTCCGGATGACATCTTCAAGGACAGCACTCCGCCCCCGGCTGGGTTCGACTTTACATTCCGGTCAGTGATGTCCTACATGAACGAGCATATAAGCACAGTCGCGATAGCCAACAACTTGTTACCCAAGTGGATCCCCAGAGCATTGGTCCCGTTCTTTAGGCGAGACTTTGCGGCGCATCGGGACCTAGAGGTGTTTCTGCAGAGGTTGGTCGACAAAACGGAGCGGGAACTGGAAGACACAGACGCAGCCCACAACCTGGTGCAAGGAATGCTTAATCCGCGAAAGTCTCGGGACCAACAGACTTTGACTGACCGGGAGGTCATCAGCAACCTGCATATTATCACCATTGCGGGACACGAGACCACGGCAACTACGCTGCGATTCGCGTTCCTGCTCTTGGCTCTGCATCCGGGCGTCCAGGAATGGATGTATGAAGGTCTGGCGGCGGCAACCAAGGGGGAGTCTTCGGACGCTGGGACCTGGGACTACGGCACTATGTTCCCTAAGCTGGTTACCCCTCTATGTGTCATGGTGCGTACGGCCTCAAGCCTGTTTCTTTACAGCGGATAGCATACTGACCTGCACCTAGCTGGAGACAATGCGTCTGTACCCGCCCGTCGTAACTGTCCCGAAGTGGACGGGCGACTCAGCAAGGAAGATCCGTTATCGTGAGGAGGATTACGTCCTGGAGCCTCGCCTGAACATAAACTTGAACGTAAGCAGTCTTCACTACTCGGAAAAGTACTGGGGAAGCGACGTCGAACTGTTCCGCCCACAGCGCTGGGACGTGCGGAATGAGGATAGCTTTCTAGCCAAGAACGCGGGCCTACCCGGTGTTTCTGCACCAGGGCTGGAGTATCCTACCATTCATAAGCCGGTCCGAGGTGCTTACATCCCGTTCAGCGATGGCATGCGCGCGTGCCTGGGGAAGAAGTTTGCGCAGGTCGAGTTTGTGGTTGCATTGGCCGTAATATTTAAAGACTATCGAGTTGAGCTGGCAGACGATAGCAAGGAAGGAGTTCAGGATGCCGAGAGGTCATTACGAGAGTGTACCTCGATCCTGACATTGGCTTTGAGGAGAAACATACCGCTGCGCTTCCGTAAGCGTTAGTGATGGTGCAGGGATACTGTAATGACTAGTCCTTCTGTTTCAGAACCATTTCATTGAGAGAAACGGCGCATGACAAAGATACGGCCGCAGGTAATGGAATTCTCTCTTGTCGGCAACGTCAAGGATAATCATTTGTATGCAGTGGCTCCTTTATTCCCGACCCTGTTCTTTGTATTTCTTTCCAAAATGGCATTGGGGAGCATGTGTTCTTTCACCAAGCAAGCTATCACCAAAGAAAAGAAACATACTCTGAGAAGGGGAGGGGATGAAGCCCCACGGCTCCACTCGACCAGAGACAAACAAAACACCCTCGACATGGGCTCAGTGTGTTCCAGGCTGTGTGTTAGTCGTCCATTGCATCGTTTCCAGGTGCCATATTTCACTGCGCTTTTCCCCATCTTTCACCCAGCTAGCTTGCGCTGCCTCTCACAAATTGGCCATTCCCTCCAAGTCTTACCCTTTGAAAACTCGCAATTCCCAAGCAATAGTTCACCTCACTCAATCCCTCCCCAGCCAAAGCAATGAAAGAACACGCAGCACACTGGCAGCTTGCACTGCTAGGCGCGGAATTCTGGAACGACGTGGGGACGAGGAACCAGCCTGTCCACGACCTCATTGATACAGGTCAGTAACGCTGGTCCCTCTGCTGAGAACTGACCTATGATCTATGGAATGATCGTTTCAGACAGCTACTAACACGCTTTGAGGATCCTCTCTGTCCAGTTCATGATCAAACTCTCCATACCCGTTTTCCATTCAACCTTGTTAGTGAGGAAATTAGCCGTGCGCGGTCACTTACCGCTGGGGCTGGAGCTGGAGCTGGTAGTGCTGGTGACGGAGCTCCTTCCCCGGACATTGTTGACAGCAACAACACTTCTGCCACTTCCAAGTCTTCAGACAAGCCGCGGCGTCGTCGCCGCTACAGCATGAGCGACGTCTTTACCAGAATCACCGCATCCAACACCCCAGAACTGACCCTGACCATGGCCGGATCGCGCAAGGCCGAGCGTGCGAAGCGTTCGCGCTCCGAGAGCCGGACTTGCTCCCCAGAGCAGCAGTCACCGCAGCAGCAACAGCAGCCTCAGCCATTCAGCCGGTCCTCCAGCATAGCATCCAACAGAAACAACCAAAGCACCGCGTCGCTCCTCCGCTCCGCGCTCCAGCGCTTGAGCCGTAAGAGAATGGGGTCCGGCGAGGAGCAGATGCTGACGCCTGTGAACTCGGAGACTGCAGCAGCCGGAGAAGTCGGACATCATTCCCGTCTCCATCCCCAACCTCAACAGCAAGCACAGCAAGCCCAAGCCCAAGCACAAAGCCCACCCATCATTTTCTTCACAGCCGAGCAAGCCACCCCGACCAACCCGCGCTTAGAATTCCGCGGTGGCGCGACCTGGGCTCGATTTCCGCGGAACAGGCGTTCATTGGGGATCGATGTCTACTTGCCGATCGACAAAGCCCCATCTACTACCGCCACCACCGCTGCAGCGGATTCCACAGCGCAGACCGAAGAACAGACCAACGGAGAAGAGGAAGAGGAAGAAGACGAAGACGAAGAGGAAGAAGTAGAGGAGCGCGTCGAGGTCCTGCCCGTGGAGCAACTGTTCCCTCTCATCCACTTCCGGCACCTCCGCTCCCTCAAGATCACAGGTATGGTGCAGTCGTACCAGAAGTACATCTGGCAAGCGGCGTGGCTAAACACGGGCCTCGAAGAGCTGGAGCTCAGCATGGTCTGCCCCCCGCGCCTCCGGCAGTCCTTCGCCGGGAACTGGCCGTACATCAAGGGCGGATGGACGATGAATCCCACCCATTACAGTGCCCCTGTCTACTGGTACGTTCCTTTACCCTCAAACCCCCTAAGCCCCATCCCCAAGCCCCTGACTCCCATCTCCCCCCCCAAACCCAACTCACTGAATGATTCGCAGCGGCACCGGCGCCGGCACCCTCCCGCGCACCATCGGCGAAGGCGAATACCTGGACAAGATCGCCCTGGAGAAGGCCAAGATCTGCGCCATGGTGCAAGGCCCCACGCGCAACCGCCTGTCGATCCGCACCCTGACGCTGACGGGCTTCGTGGTTGACGCCGACCCCTTCCTGCTCTGGTTCGACGCCACGCGGCTCAAATGCCTGAACTTCAAAGATTACTGCCTCGACGCCGGGCTTTATCTGTGTGAGGCCATGCACCGCGTCTCCGTGCTGTATCCCCGGCTGCTTATGGTGGATGAAGAAGGCCGGGAGGCCGTCGTCGCGCGCCGGGTGAATCTGCGGAAGGAGTTGAGGGTCGTGCAGTTGAGGGGTGGACGGAAGGTTGGGGAGATGGCGTATACTGGGCCGGGGTGTTTGGATAGGGAGACTCCAGAGGGGGTGGGGGTGGATGGTGCTGGGCAGGAAGAGGAAGAGGGGGCGGAGGTGGGTGATGCCCCTGCCGCTGCTGGGTCAGTGTAAAGGAACAGAAGAACTAGGCCTTCTGGCAAGTCACCACCTTGATTTCTTACTTCGCGAGCGGGCCTCATTCTTTGGAAGAGTATTTTCTTCTGATCAGCTGCGTTTCTGTTCACCGTTCTCTCATCTTCAGATGATCTGACTGTTTTCTTTTCTTTTCTTTTCGTTTTTTTATGAATTGGTTTGGCGCAACGGAGTTCGGGAAAGGGCATGGCGATGGATGCAAGAGCGAGAGATCGGTAATGTCTAATGGTGCGAATACTGGGTTTACTGGAACGATGGGAACTGGAAATGTGTAATCTTAATGCGATAAGTTATTTGAAATGAAGAAAAAAAATTAGGATCGATGACTGTCAACTCTTTACACTTCAAATCCCAAGTTGGTGATACTGTAACGCCAAGGATCCGAGGTGGAGTATAATACTTCTTGGATGAACAAGATATTCATATCAACCTCACTGGTATAGCATGAAACTTGATTACAATCAATCGCTCGGTTGGATTATTTCCACGGCTCAACGCCCAATTTCGAACGACACTGATCATCATAAAACATACAGAATGTTCCTTCCTTCGCTGTCCGACGCCCCCATGGTAGCAGCATATTATCCCGGTTCATACTTCGATCCTCCGTCCACAACATTAGAACCATCAGTTCGGAAACATAAAACGATACGTTAAGTCGTAATGCCAGGCAGACACGCCGAGCGTCCAGTCATATCAAACCCCTTCTGTTCACACTACCTCCCAAACCGAAAATCCCAGTGGAATTGTCCGTCACCCGTCACTCTCCTTGAGATACATACAAGTCCGTCGCAATTTAAGCTCCGTTATCCTCACCGATACGGATGGCGCCCTCATTGCCGATACCGTTGGACCAGAAGCCGTCCACGTTAAGGGTACTGTCGTTCATGATTAGGCATTGAACGAACAGGGAAAAATGGCAAGCACTTACATTCCCTGAGCACTGTCGTGCGCAATGATCAGCCAGTATCCGATTAATCCCTGGGAGAAGATATCGTAGATGGCAAACAGAATAGTCTCCACATCAACGTTGATCTTCAGGGCCAAAACGCCTGCGGCGATGGTGCTACACGCATCCCTTATTAGCATACACAGTTATGAGAGGTAGAGCCTCGTAGAACTTACACAGGGAACAAAACCTTCACCAGCAGAGTCACGCCGGAGATGGTTCCGAAGAACTTGCGGGTCTGGTTATCCTTGTTGCTGGCGGCGCGGGCCCCGTTCACGCTGATGTGGTACACGGTCGTCAGGTATCCGATGGCACTGATGGTGAACCAGACCCAACGGCGTGAGGTGTGGCCGGCGAAGGTGCCCAGCAGACCCGAGCCCAGCATGATGAAATCGGCGGCGATGGCCACCAGCAGGTGAGCCCCGGGAAGACCGGACAGCAGACTCAAGCTAATCAGGCTGAGCGGCTCGGTCAGGAACCACAGTACGTAGCGCAGCCACAGCACCTGGCGGATGTAGTCCTGGTGCGTGTTGGGCACATGCTTGTTGTGCAGCTTGACGGTGTCGACTTTCCAGGTGATGCCGCCGCCGGTGGCGAGGGCGAGGTAGATGATGAAGGAAATGGTGGCGGAAAGGGAGACGAGAGTGTGGAAGAGGCGCTTGCTCTGATTTTTTTGGTCGAAGAGTTAGTGAGTGCATAAGATGACTTGAGTGGTGTCGAGATGGCTCGCGGGTACTTGGGGTTGAGGTTGTTAACGAACTTACCAGTGGTACACGAGCTCCCAGAATGTAGAACACCAGGGAAGACAGGGCCATGAGCACGGTGACGACCCTAGTAAGAGCGTATCGTTAAAAGCTGAGCTTAAAGCTTCCATAGGGAAAGACTAACCATAATGTGCGTTTGCCAGTATCATGGATCTCCTGGAAAATGGGCTCATTGCCTGGGATGACGGTGGGGATGGGCGCCACAGTCGAGGTCGGAGTCACCCCCGGAAAAGTCTCCTTGATGAAGGTCTCGATCATCGTGACGACGTTTGGCAGCTGGCAGTCTGACGACGATGATGATGTTGTTGGTGATGATGATGGAGGATAAAGGATGGATGGAAAGCGATAAGTGATGGTTATCGATAAGAGGATGCGGGGGATAAAAAGACAGTGAGAGGAAGGCGGAGGTTATATACGAGGAAGCAGCAGTCCAGCACCAGCCCTTTTTTCATCCTTCCTGAAACATCATTGCAAGCAGCAGTCGTCATGCTGACCTCGCTGCTGTCGTCATGGAAGTCGAGGTTTGAAGAAGGAATCCAATCAGAGACCATCAACTGGGAGGGGGAAAGGTGTCACAGAGAACCTTGGAAGTCATCTTTTAATCAGCAGCGAGCTCCGACTCTCCGACTGGTGGCTCCAAGGATGTTGCCTGATTCACGTTACCAGTCATTGAAGGCTGTCAGGATTCAAGGGAACATTGACAAATGGAGATTGGGGGACAGTCCTGAGTGACAAGGCAATGCCGCTAATGGCTAATGGTCTTTGAGGTCCATGACGTTATCCCCATCACCACCAATAAGCGCTGCAGAACACCAGCTATACGCAACCAGGATTCCCCGCAAGACTGATCTAGAATGGTCGCTGTGACTTACATAAGGTATGGATACTCTTTGCGTACGATTTGGAGTGAGATGCTAAAATTAAACTACACAGTAACTTATAATACAGGAATCCACTGCAGGAATCCGAGAATCCAGGAATCCGGGAATTGATCAAGGAACTGACCACTCACACCTCTGCAGTCGCAGCTGCAGCTGCAGCGTCCGATTCTTGCACGACTCCCTCGCAGCGATCGCACACCGTCTCTTCCGCCGCTTCACTCTCCGCAACCACATAGCGCCAGCACCGAGGACATTTACCCGCCTGCGGACTGTACACATACACCGTACCCTTGGCTCCGCTGGGGAGCTCATATCCCTCACTGTACTGCCATTCCGCCTGCGCGATCGACTCGGGGATCGGCTCGCCATGAGCACCGAGGCTGACGGACGACACCACAAAGAAATCGGGTAACTCGGTCAGATCCCGGTGGAACACCGACGCGGGTGTCGAGTCTTCGGGAAGGACAAGGTGCACAAATGACTGAAGAGAGGAGCCCAGCTGCTTCTGGCCGCGGGCCTTCTCTTGGACCGCCTTGACTACGGAATTGACGGCGGCCAGCTCCTGGTAGTCGGATTCGAGACCCTCGTTCTGCCATCCCGCAGCCGGGGCTGAGACAACGCGCTGCAGAGGATGCTGGCTCTGCGTCTTGATCGCCTCGGGGGTGTGCTCCCACGTCTCCTCCACAAGCATGGGGGTGATGGGCGCCAGGACTTCCTGGAGATGTTGGTAGATGTGGAACAGCGTCGTCTGCGCCGCACGCCGGCTTGCGCTGTTCTCGCCGTAGGTGTAGAGTCGATCCTTGATAGCCTCCATGTAGAAGGCCGAGAATTCCTGATTGGCCCAGCGGTTGATCGCATTCACGGCCTTGTAGAATTCGAAGTTCTGGCCGGCCTTCCGGCAGGTCAAGACCATCTCAGATAGCTGCTTCAGGGCGATGCGGTCCACTTGTTGCAGCTCATCGTACGGGACACGGTGCTCGGGGCGGAAATCCGACAACGCACCCAGCAGGAGCTTGAACGTCACGCGGTATTTGTGCAGGCTGGTGTGCACCGTTTGGAGCACCTGCTTTCCGATCACTACGTCGCGAGTGTAGTCACTGCTGGCGGCCCACATGCGGAGAGCATCCGGCCCAAGGGCGTCGTACATCGGAGCCTGGTTTTCGGCCTGCTTCTTCCCCTTGCCTTTTCTCGGCTTCAAGGGTGGCAAAAGCGATCCGTCCATGATCGCATGCGGCAGCATCACGTTGCCAATTGACTTGCTCATCTTGCGGCCTTCTTCATCCAAAGTGAACCCGTGGGTGATGAGGTGCTTGAAAGGCGCACGCGGGGAGGTGGTTTGTCCCGAGGCAAGCTGATGAGCGACAAAGGTGAGAAGCCCGGATTGGAACCAGCCTCGGTGCTGGTCGCTCCCTTCAAAGTACACGTCAGCCGGGCGGCCATCCTCACGGTAAGGGACATCCACTTCGGACCAGCTGGTGCCACTGTCAAACCACACATCCATCGTGTCGGTTCCTCGTCGATAGCCCGGACCAGTCGCGTCCTGAAGCGAGAGTGGAATCCACGCGTCATCGTTGGCTTCATCCGTCCACCATGCGTCAATGCCACGCTCCTCGATCACCTTCATGATATGAGTCACGCTATCCTTCGTGAGCACGGCCTCGCCAGTGCCCCGGTGATAGAGAGCAGGGATGGGAACGCCCCAGGCACGTTGACGAGAGATGCACCATTCGCTGCGGTTCTTGACGAAGTTCTCCAAGCGTTGCCGACCGGAACTTGGGACGAAGTTGACGTCGTCCAGCGCTTCCAGGGCATGGCCGCGAATGTCGGCCACATCGGCAAACCACTGTTCGGTAGCTCGAATGATGATTGGGCGCTTCGACCTCCAATCGTACGGATATTTGTGCTCGTACTTATGCTGAGTGAGGAGTTGACCTTGGGATTCGACATATTCCAGCACTGCCGCGTTACCCTCGTCGAGGACGCTTTTCCCGCGGAGCTGTTCGGGAGCCACGGGCATCGCCTTGTCGGTGAATTTGCCATGATCGTCCACGGGCGCGAAAGCGGGGATGCCACGCGAGAGACAGGCTTCGTAGTCTTCCATACCGTGACCCGGAGCGCAGTGAACCAGTCCCGACCCAGAGTCGGCCGTCACGAACTCCGCCGCGATGATCGGCTGCGCCTCCGCAGCCGCTCCCTTGAACAGAGGTCGATACGTAGTCTGATCCGCCAGCTGAGAACCGAGGATCGCCGGCACGATGACCGACAGGTTCTCCTTCAGTGCGCTTTCCAAGTATTCCAAGCGCGATTGCGCGATGAGCAGGTGGCCGTGCGTCTCCGACTCGACGATCGTGTACTCAAGGGCCTCGTGAACCGCGATCGCGGCGTTCGCCGGGAGCGTCCACGGCGTAGTCGTCCAGATCACCGCACTGACCTCCTTACCCTGGAGCAACGGATCCTGGGCAAGATGCGCCGGGATCCGCGCGAGCGGGAACTTGACCATCGCCGCGGTCGACACATGGTCATCCTTGTATTCCAATTCCGCTTCGGCCAGCGCCGTGCCCGTCGACGGGGACCAGTAGACCGGCTTGAAGCGCCGGTAGATGAGTCCCTTCTCGACCATCGCCCGAAAGATGCCCAGCTGCCGCTTCTCGAAGGCCCGGTCCATTGTTTTCCAGTGGTTGGCCCAGTCGGCCATGACCGCGAAGCTCCGGAAGCCCTTCATCTGGGCCTTGACCGTCTTGTCCGCCAGCTTGCGGGCGGCCTTGCGGATCACCGCCGCCGCGCTGACGCCGTCCGCAGTCTGGAGCTCCTTCTGCGCCTCGAGGGCCTTGAGCTCGATGGGCAGCCCGTGGCAGTCCCAGCCCGGCACAAAGCGCACCCGCCGCCCCAGCCCCAGTTGTGTGCGGCAGATGATATCCTTGGTGATCTTGTTCAGCGCGTGGCCGACGTGCAGTTCGCCGTTCGCGTAGGGAGGTCCATCGTGGAGCACAAACGGCCGGTCGGCCGGGCGCTCACGCTCTTGCCAGGCGTAGAGGTCGTCGGTGCATCGGCGCAGGTATTTGGCCTGGTCGGCCGGCGTCACGCGCGCGGGGAACGTCGACTTGGGGAGCTTGAGCGTCGACGACCAGGACCGAGCGAGCGTCCGTGGCAGTTCCGCCATACTATTGTCGGGTCATATCCCGCCTTTTTTGGGTCAGGTCAGGTTGGGGTTGCGAGAAAAGGCTGTTGGAGGGTTTCGAGTCGATGGGACTGCGGACTTTTGGGGAAAGCTCCGGTGCGGGTAATTTACAAATTACACATACGGAAACTTTGGTGAGTTCAACCAATCAAAGGATTTATACTAAGGTCAAGTGTGTATTGTCAAGCCTATATCAATACCGAGTAATACCCGCCCGCTGCTTCCAGCATGTTGCTAGTAGTCATGTGAAAATGGAATGAAAAACATATACAAGGCTCCTTTGAACGCCAACGCCTTCATGACTCGGTCAGTACAATGTCAGGCAGCTCACCGCCCCGTTCTTCATGACCTCAAACAACAGGCCCGGAAAACCAAACAGCTCGGTGTTCCCTAGACCTCCATCATGGGCCTCTTGCCCGGTCCTCTGCCCCTTCCCGGTGCTTTCTTCCCACCCGCCTAGGAACTCGACACTGCTTTCCGGACTGTCGCCCCAGCCCCGGTTCAAGATCATGGGTCTTTGCAAGGCACGCTCCTCCGCGGCATTTGCATAGGCTCCCTTCCAGACTGAACGCAGTTGCTCCGAGATCTCTTCGTAGCGAGTCTCAGATGTGAGGGCGTCGTCGGCTGGGTTGTGGATAATCTTCCAGCGACTGCGACGGTGCCGGTTGAACGGATACGAGCCTGGCACGTTTCCATGCAATATGATCTTGGTCACTACCAGCTGGGAAGACGGCGAAGGCGGGGTTGGATCCGGGAGGTCGGATCCAGGGAAGGCCGGGCCCGATGCGGTAGGGTACGAGATGAAGGCATCAAAGCCATGATGGAAGTAATTGAAGAAGCACTCGCTCGGAAGAGAGGATGGGTCCAGCGTGGGAGCCTGGGAGGCTTCGTCATCCGAGTCGTCGGTCACGCTATTGTTAGACGAATGATCCAGGTCGGTGACATCGATCCCGCGCCCCGAAGATGGGCCCATGTGCAGAGCGTCCTCTCCAGCGCTACGGCCTGCGGCGCGATGGATGGCTATTCTGCGATCGTTCTTACGGTATATTGCATCCGGCGGTCCGAACTCGGCAATCAAGTCCTGCGGAGTGGTTTCTGACAATGTTATCTGGGTCGGCGGGGATGACCGTCGGATCGCTTCGATCTTGCCAGCCCCAAAAATCAGGAACTCCTCGATCTCATCCGGGACGACCTCCCTGATTTTACCGACCAGCGCTGGGGAACGCGGGTACTGGGGCTGCTGGGTAAACAATTTGTTTCGAGCCTCCGGCCATGACGATCCTTGGAAAATGGACATCGAGGTTGCGGGTAATGCAGCCGATGAAGAAAGTAATGCTACAAAGTCACACTGGTCCGACCATGCTGAGTTCTGGAGCGGAAAGGAGAATGCGACGCCGGGATAGGATAACACGTAGGTACCATACGGCGATTGGGGGCTGTCGGGAGGTATGTATTCTCCAGGGTAAGAGGGACCAAACAAACGATTGTAGATGTGGCGAAAGTTGGGCCCTTGCTGCGTGACGGAGGGCTCTTGCGGTTTGATGCCTTTCAGCACCTCCTGGTTCTTGTAGACGAGGGTGATCTTCGAGAAGTCAAGCACTTCGATCAACCGCAACCTTTGATCTGGCCCATCGAACCGCAGGCGGAGACCGCTGGATGGAAGTTGTAGCGTTACGGGTTTCCGGAGAGGTTCCGAGGACGAATATGCGATATCTATTGCGGGGTACGTCTGGGGATGGGACTTGACGCGGCTGAGCACATTGTGGAGGGAGGCTCCCAGAGCTATACAGACACAGGTTAGTGCTGTTTGAATAAAATATAAGGGTTCAACATGCTTATAAACCCCAGCCCTTTTCCAGGGTAGATCTGGGCTTGTGGTGAAGGCCTGGAAGAAGAGGAAGAAGTCATGATGGAATATAAACCAACTGCATGCTGAGGCGGAGACGGTGAGGGGCGGGTCGGATTAGTATATGTATCTTTGAAGGTGTTTGAAGGTGCCAGGCTGCACCAAAGCACAACCACTGAAATTTCCAAGGCGAAGCTAGACAGATTACGTGTCAGGATAAGCCCGGTGATGATGCAGAAGCAAAATTATAATTCCTGGAGAGCAACAATGATAAGGACTGTCAGGAGGAGCACGGAGCGGCGATGAACGCATGCTATCATGTGAGATGGAGGCATGACGAGCAATCCCGCCGGCACGTGGGCGGTGAACCCGCTTTGTTTACATTTTCCGCTTTGAGACGGGAAGTCAATAACAGCGGATCAACTAACCATAACCAACAGACTGACAGCACCTCCTGAACCAAATTCGCCGACCACCGCCTATGTTGGTGCGCATCTTTCAAGCATTTCTGCAGATTTAGCTTGAGGCGCGACTAATTTCATAGATCACGCCTGTATCACCTTGGATAACCTCATCTAAATCATCATGGCTGGCCCCCCACGGCCTGCCTCAGGGCTGCCAACCAGACGAACAGCGACAGCGACGCGCCCGACCACAAGAAGACTCGGATCTACGATGTCAACCACGGAAAGAGCGGCATCTCCAGCGATCGCATCCAAGGCGCCCTCATCTAGCGCATCGCGTGCCACGAAATCAGCGGTCGAACCTGCTAGCATTACCGCGAAACGGAAAGAACGAGACTTCGAGCGCGAGATCAACGAAGATACGAGCATCCATGTCGTCGTCCGGTGCAGAGGCCGGAATGACCGGGAACTTAAGGAAAACAGTGGAGTTGTAGTGTCCACGGAAGGCGCCAAAGGACAAACCGTGCAATTGTCGATGGGCCCAAATGCATTGGCCAACAAGACCTACACCTTCGACAAGGTCTTCTCAGCGGCTGCCGACCAAATCACCGTCTACGAGGATGTCGTGATCCCGATCGTCAACGAGATGCTCGCTGGCTACAACTGCACCATTTTCGCGTACGGACAAACAGGAACCGGAAAGACTTATACAATGTCCGGCGACATGACCGACACGCTGGGCATACTATCCGACAATGCCGGTATTATACCTCGTGTGTTATACTCATTATTCCACAAGCTGCAGGACACAGAAAGTACTGTCAAGTGTTCTTTCATCGAGCTGTACAACGAAGAGCTCCGCGACCTGCTTTCGGCCGAAGAGAACCCCAGACTGAAGATCTTCGAAAATGAGTCAAGGAAAGGCCACAGTGGAAGTACGCTTGTACAGGGAATGGAGGAAACGTTCATCGACTCTGCGTCCACCGGCATCAAACTTCTCCAGGAAGGTAGCCACAAGCGTCAAGTTGCCGCCACCAAATGCAACGATCTGAGTTCCCGGAGTCACACGGTGTTCACCATTACTGTGATGACGAAACGGACAACGGAGTCTGGCGAAGAGTATATCAGCTCTGGAAAGTTAAACTTGGTCGATCTGGCTGGTAGCGAGAACATCCAGCGCAGTGGGGCGGAGAACAAGCGTGCGGCAGAAGCTGGTCTTATCAACAAGAGTCTGCTCACTTTGGGCCGGGTCATCAATGCCCTGGTCGACAAAAGCCCACACATCCCCTATAGAGAGTCGAAACTCACTCGTCTCCTGCAAGACTCACTTGGTGGAAGAACCAAGACATGTATCATTGCGACCATCTCGCCGTCGCGCAGCAACCTGGAAGAGACGATTTCCACATTGGACTATGCATTCCGGGCCAAGAACATTCGCAACAAACCCCAGATCAACTCCACCATGCCGAAAAAGACCCTCCTGCGAGAATTCACAACTGAGATCGAAAAGCTAAAGGGCGAGCTTATTGCCACGAGACACCGGAACGGCGTGTACATGAGTGTTGATGCATACGAAGAGATGACCATGGAGAGCGAGTCTCGCAGGATTGTTAACGAGGAACAACGCGCGAAGATTGAGTCTATGGAGTCTAGCCTGCGCCACAAGGTCCAGGAGCTTTTTTCTCTTACGAGCAATTTTAACGACCTCAAGAAGAACAATGAAGAGACACGGAATGCACTGAAGAAAACGAACGATGTCCTCGAACAAACCGAGATTGTCCTTAAGGATACCAAGTCGCAACTTGAAGAGGAAGAAATTCTCCGCAAGGCGCATGAGGATACAGAGGCTCACCTTCGCGACATTGGGGCTGGTCTGCTTTCCACCTTGGATACCACTGTGGCGGACATCAATGGACTTCACGCAAAAATCGAAAGGAAAACCAATCTGGACTGCGCCAACAAGGAAGCTTGGCAGGTGTCTGCGGCCGAGGTTTCGGACGTGACCCAGGTGGTCGATTCCAGACTCGAGGACTTCCAGATGCAGCACTCCGAGCTGGTGGAGGCCATGTCGAACAAAATCAACGAGTTCGTTACGACTGAGATTGAGAACATCGAGTTGAACAAATCGCAGCTGCTAGAGACTAACGACTTTTTTGACAAAGCCGAGCGGGAGGCCCATTCACAGACATGCGCTGCCCATGACGAGATGAACGAAGTACTTGAAGAGATTAAGGACCTGCGTGAAGAGGTCAAGGGTAAAGTCGGTGAAGGCCTCAATGGTCTGTCTGCCGCTGCTGCTCGCATTTCCAAGGAGGTGATTGGCGAATTCGCGGATTTCAATGCCCAGCTTCATTCATCTTACAGCACCCTTGGGAAGGACCTCAAATCTGTATTTGAGGAAATGGTGGCTCAATTGAACGGGCAAAGAATGGAGATCAACAAGCTGAGATTGGAACTTCAGGAAGCCAATCAGAAAGCTGTCGAGGCGAATCGCAAAGTCTCGTCGCATTTGGCACAGACTCTGGAAGAGGAGAATGCAAATGCAGAGGCTGAGCGTGATCTCCTGCTTTCTCAAGTGAAGTCTCTCATCGAAGACTCCCGCCAAAGGCAGTGTAGCCGTCTCAAGGGCAGGATCGACACGATGCGTACTGAGCTCTCTGCTTCGGGTGACTCCTTGGAGCATGCGACCGCCCATTATGACCGCCAGGTTGATGAATGGGTTTTCAAGTCGGAGCAATTTGCTAAAGATGTGATTGCCACTAAGGACGAGATGAAATCGAAGATGCAGAGTGACTGGGAGGTAAGTTTTAACTCGCATCATTCCTCTTCAAAAACATCAATACTGACCACCTTGCAGAGTTTCGAACAACGCAACGCATCTATTCACAAGACAACTGAGGCGGTGCATGAAGAAACCGTTCGAATCGTTGATGCTCAGATGAAGAATATGAGTAAACAGATGGAAGCTTTGGATGATTTCGTAGCCAAGGCACGCTCTCAGAATGGTGTTTACCGAGACGCCCATCTTTCAAGCCTCCAGAACATGTCCTCCAACGTGCACGAGTCGTATGACTCAGTCCACACACAATTGTCGGACCTGGGCAGTCGTCTTCAGGAGTTAAAGGAAGGGGCCATCCAGCAGCAGACAAATCTACACGAGTCTGCCATGCCGTTGTCAGACGATGTGAGGAAGTCGCTCTTGGAGCTTCGCGAACGCATTCAACGCCGAGCATTCGCTGAGTACGTTGCGACTGGCATCACCCCCAAGAAGCGTCACTATGAGTATCCTGCGGATCTGCCTCGGACTGAGGCACATGAGAACATCAAATCAAGGTTGAGGACCTCTAGGGAGTTTACGGCTCTTCCCTTCAGTGGCGAAGACCGAATTTCGGTGCTTGATAGCTCCCCTGCCACCACACCGGCGAAAGGATTCATTTTTCACGACACCGAGGACGAGGTAGGATCTCTACCACCCAAGACCACTGTCACACCTTCCAACAGCGGCCTTAGGGAAGTCGATGCAAACGTCGCCGCCAAGGGCCTCGTAGCTAGTGCGGCCGATGACAAGGCCACGCGCAAGTCCTCTATCGTGACGGTTGATGCGGACTGTGATGGTGCAGAGCAGCCGCCTCCCAAGAGACGTTGTTCAAGCACCACGACCGCTGACGCCAAACTACCTCAGAAACTACTCAACCGGAAGATGGCTGGAATCATGGAGGGCCCAGAGAATGTACCACCTGTGGAAACCCCGAGTGGCAGAAGACTTCGAAATCGGCCTTCTCCTTGATCTTATCACGTTTTGTTTTTTTTCGCTGTGCGGAAGCACACCGCTCGCTCATACCTTGCGGCAGGCGTTTTGAGATACCCCTGGTCTTGGCTAAGATAAATCTGGAGACGGTATTCGCTTGTTTTTGTTTTGCATTTGTCTGTCCGCGTTTGGAGCATTGTTACTTGCGGGCTCCCCAATGCCTGGCGTTTTGTTCTCGTATAGGGTTCCCGCGGGATGAGAAGATACCCGGGTTTGACGTGATAGAATTCTACAGTCATGGACTTCGAAGTTTCGCATCTTCCAAATTCGTAGTGTAAAACCCGAGTAGATGGGCTGAAGCCTACCTACAGCTAGACAGTGACGCCGTACGCTAAAAATGCATCTCGCCGAGCCGATATGTTTTCCAACTCAAAAGGTATCTTAGTACCAGGATGTTCCATCGGCCAAACCCCTATAGTCCCATCTCTTTCCCAGCGGTAGCGTCCTCAACCAAATCCTGCCCATTCTCATGCTGTCCCTGCTCCACGCCATGTTCATCCATCTTCACACCCGGGGAAGACTCCACTTCCGCATCCTCAATTTGCTCCCCCAGCCCGCCCGCCTCAATCACCAACCGCAGCTCCGCCAACCGCTTCGCGAACTGATCCATCATCTCCTCCAACCGCTGACAGCCCCGCTCCTTATCCCGCTCCTTGCCCAGCAAATTATTGATCGGCAACCCCGCGGTGCCCCGGATCTTCAACATCAGTCCCCCGTTGACCGACTGCTGCCCCTGCCCCTGCGACGGCGTATTATTCGTATTATTCTCGAACGTCGGCGCCGGGCCCAGCTGCGTATCGAGCACCTGCCACGCCGGCGACAGACTATGCGCCGAGGTCACCACCATCGACTTCTCGTCACTACCACTTGGAGCACCGTGATGCGGCTCCTGCTGTTGCGGTGGCGATGTCGCTAGCATCTCCCCACCAGCTGTAGCAGTAGTAGTATTCCCAGATTGCTCTTTCATCTCCTCCACCCCCAAACCACCACCAGGCAACGCATAGTCCACGTCAAGAATCACGTAGTGCTCGCGCACTCCTGGTATGGAATCCGGTAGTAGGGAGGGTCCTTTCTCCTGATCTTCGTATGTGTTTTGTGCCCCTTCTTCTTCTTCTTCTTGTTGTTGTTGCTGCTGCTGCGGTCGACGCGATCGAGTCTTATTGTTGTGGCTCTTTCGGGTATTGGGATTGTAGGCGAGGGTCGGATCGGATTCGCTCTCCAGCGCGCGGAGGGTGGCTTCGGTGACGATGTCGGTGTCGTCGTCGGCGAAGATGTAGTGGACGGTTGGGTGGTGGTATTCGGAGGTGTTGGCGTCTTCGATGAGGGTGAAGAAGGGCTGGAAGGCGGACGTTGACGTTGGTGAAATTATGGGTTGGTCGGTGAGGGGGGCCGGGGGGATCGTGGCTGGTGGTGGTGGTGGTGGGTCGGGGATGTTTTCGAGGTGGTGTTGTTGCGCGGTTGGCGGTCGGTCGATGACGCTTTGGGGTCGGGAGGTCGGGAGGTGGTTGTGGTTGGCTGAGATGCGGCGGATGGATTGTTTGGATGGGGAAGAGGAGAGGGGGGACGGGGTGGTGTGTTTTGGTAGAGACATTTTTGGTGGGAGATGGAATTAGGGTGAGGGAGGAAGGAAGAGTGAGGCTACATCATGGTTGTGGTCTATGTTCGAGGGTGACTCGGGATAGCTCAGGGTCGTATTGAAGTGAGTATCGATCCAATCTGGGGAATTTGGCTGCGATCGAACGATTGGCTGGGTTGCACTCTTATCGATAAGGCGGGATAAGACTGGTCAGGTGATCCGGTCGCCGATTGTAAATACTCGGCGCTGCTTGGGATGGTTGCTAGGATGGGGTATATGTACATGAATGAGGAGATGCAGAATTGCATATAACAATGAGCAATGAAAGTGAAAGCAGATATAATGGAATGGGTATCGTAGTAGCTGAGCCTGTCAACGCCTTCTTCGAATAACCAGCAGATGGTCCTTCATCAGCTATTGTTGTTGTTGTTCTTCGTCATTTTGTTTCCATTCGAATTCTGCACGTACAGCGTAAGTGCATATTCAGAAAGTGATGCCATGATAATGACTTACTCTGTCGGCACATGGGACAGAGCCCCTTGGAGGACTCTTGCTGGATCCATGTCATCAAACAGTGCTGGGTTCGGTCAGTAGTGTCTCGCTTGCGCCATGAGGACATTGGGATCCGCAATCGCACCATATGAAAGGAATGGCCACATTTCCCAAGCACTGGAGTCCCGCATCAGTTAAGTTAGAAGTGACTCCGATAACGGGCAGGAAGAAGAGATCTCACGTAAAGAGCAATCGTCGCCGGGAAACTTGCAGGTCGGACAGGTACCATCGAACTGGACGCGGCAGATACCACAGACCTCATCGTCGGGCATGTCCCAGCGCCAGGTCGCGACGGCGTTCCACTCTTTGATAGTGACCTTCATGATTGATTTGGACTTGAGCTTTTACTTAGGTTGGACAACAGACCAGAGCATGAGAGTGAGGGCGCAAAACTGGGAGGAGGAAGGAAAGTGGAATCGATAAGCGGGATTGTTTACCCGGTTGATTTTCACATGGTCGGCCGCTCTCTCCGCATCGGTGATAGGAAAGGAAGTCAACCCATTCTCATTCCATTCATTCCTCCTCCTCCACTACTCCGCACACACACTCATCATCAACCCCTCTTCATCTCGTTTATCGTTTTCCCTGCTCTAGCTGGTGGATGAGATAATCCCACTTCCTAAGTCCTAACCGGCATGTAAATACCCTCTTGCCTCCACTTCCTTCCTTACTCTCTCAATATGGCTTTCGCAACTCTTCGTAACTCTATCCCTTCACCGACTCGCCTGGTCCGTTCTACCATGTCGTTCTCACAACAAGCGCGCCAGCAACTCCAGAGTCGCTCCTACTCTTTCGCTTCATATCTGGTAACTCCTAAAGAGTTGGACACTGCTTTGAAAAAGAACCCAGCTACAAAGATCTCAACCGCCCCACGCGTAGTCCCTCTATGCGCCGCCTGGTTCATGCCAAACGACCCCGAGGGTCGCAAAGGTATCGACATTTTCCGCAAACACCGCATCCCCGGAGCTCGTTTCTTCGACCTCGATGCTGTCAAAGATCATGAATCTCCATACCCGCACATGCTTCCCACCGCCGAAACATTCGCCGAAGCCATGAGCGAGCTGGGTATTCGCCGGGACGACGAAGTGGTGGTCTACGACTCCGCGGAGGTCGGTATCTTCAGCGCGCCTCGTGTTGGTTGGACCCTTCGAGTCTTCGGACACCCGCGAGTCCATGTTCTGAACAACTACAAAGTATGGGTTGCCGAGGGTTTCCCCACGGAGACTGGAGAGCCCCAGCAGCCTGAGAAGACCAACTACCCTGTCCCCACCTACGACTCCAAGCTCGTGATCCCGTACCGGGAGCTGAAGGAGATCGCCAAGGAGCACAGAAAGGAAGGTGCGAAAGAAGTGGAGATCCTTGATGCACGGTCCTATGGCCGCTGGGCGGGCACCGACCCTGAACCGCGCCCGGGCTTGTCTTCAGGGCACATCCCGGGCTCTAAGAGCCTTCCGTTCCAGGAGTTGCTGGACCCCGAAACCAAGACGTTCCTGCCCGGCCCCGAGCTGCGCAGGATTTTCGAGAGCAAGGACATCGACACTAGTAAGTCGATTATCAGCTCGTGCGGTACCGGTGTAACGGCGACTATCATCGAGACGGCATTGGCCGAGGCGGAATACGGCGAGCCAAACCTTCGGAGGGTTTATGATGGGAGCTGGACGTGAGTTTTGGAACCCTATCTTCTCTCTTCAATGGCTTATTTGCTGACCCCGCCGATAGTGAATGGGCACAACGTGTTAAGCCCGAAGAAGGTCTGATTAAGAAGACGGTCTAGACAATGCGAATTTTGATGGCCTAGCCCGGTGCTTATTATCCAGAGTCTGGGATATTATTATTGGTATGACATGATGGTTTTTTCCTTCTCTCAATTGTTCCAACTTGTTCGAGCGACAGCACATACCAGGAGATTACTCCAACTCGAGTCATAAACTGTACGCAAAGGATGAAATGTCCCGAATAGAAGACTTGTGTGTAATGGTGACCATGAACGATTTCAGTTACGGGGAGTCAGAGCTAAGTGAGTGACTCCTACTAGTCAACTCCCAGTGAGCTTGTCGTAAGACTGAGGTCAAATTGCATAAATACCACCCAATTCTCGTAGACAATCAAACTGATAGTCACGGGCGGAGTTATCCTGCGCTTAGTCAGGATGCCGACGAATCCCGCGGCTTGGAGTTGATCCGCTGCTGAAGGTCCTCTCCTCTTCCTCCTTCTCACTCATCTCATTGCCTCATTTTTTCCTCACACAATCGTTTATTCGAATCGCAAAATGCTGCAGATGACCGTTCTTTGTGGATTAGGATTGCATTGTAAGTCAAACTGTCAGCCCTTTCGACGCCCTGCGAAGTCGGGGCCACACCTCCCGGGACGTCCACTACTCTCTCTGGCTGCGAGCCAGGGCCCCCACATTCCCATATTCCTCCGCCTCCATTAATCCTAATCAAACCTCCCTCGCTGGATCCAGCATCACGCTAACCACGCCTGCGGCTCGGTCGCAGTCGTCAAAGCTAGCTATTTGGTATAGGGCCGTTGTGCCGTGCGAGTATCTTCATTTTTAAGCGACGCGACCTGTTCTGTCGATCGCCCGAGGGCAATTATGACGACCGGACGCAAGGTCTTCCACTGCGCCGTGGATGAGACGGCGTTAACCACCAACATCAGCGAAATCAAAAAATGGACGACCAACGGGGCCATCACTCTGATCGTGCCCCTGTACAGTAAGTCGAGCGGAGTTCATTTACCTTGACGGTTACTGATCTAGTGCTCCTCTTCAGCCCTTGAACGCCTCCATGCACTGAAGAGAGCCGGGTCGCAGGTCGCCATCAATGCCCGCGAGGCTGTCCGGTTCCTCGACCGGGTCACTTCCGGCAAGGACAACATTTCTTCCGAACGGGTGGCTTTGCAGGGTCCCATGGAGCAATACGAGAAGTGGACGGAGGCAGAGAAGTTCTTCCTGCCCGAGTTCGAGGAGGATCCGGAGGCGAACGATGGACTCGTCTCAAACGGCCAGACGGCGCACCCCGACGAAAAGAGCAAAATATCCAAAAAGAACGGCGCCTCCCCGGATGATCTCTCTCAGATGCTACTCAGCAAGTTGAACTTCAAAAAGGAACTCGACGCAGTCTCGAACACGTCCAACGGAACCCACAGTGCACCCTCCCGCCCGTCTTCCCGGAGCTCTCGGACCAGCCCCGAATGTGTAAACTCGCAGGTGATAACCAACGAAGGAGGATCCAAGGACAACAAGACGAAGCGCGCCGAGGGACATCGCCGTTCTGCGTCTGGGTCGGCCATCCCCACGGTCCCGCCTGTGCTCAGGCCGCTGCTCAGCGCGCTGCTGTGGCGACTGCACCAGGGGCCCGATGCTTCGAACGCCGCCAAGACTTGTATTCTGATTACGAACGATCCACAGACCCAGCTTTGGGCCCAGAAATTCGGCATTGGGGTCAAGAACATTCATCAGCTGCGAACATCGATTCAATACGAAGAGCGAGAGTACAAAAACCGATGCAAATATGTCGAGAAGACTCAGGCGACGACCAGCGAACCGAAATCGCTTCTTTCCTACGAGGATGAGAGTGACGAAGACGAGCTCGTCTTCGTTCCTCGCGGCGGTCGGGGCAAGGGAGCGACGCGCGGCGGCGGCTCTCGTGGGGTCAACAGCCGCAAGGCGCCTGTCGTCAAAAGTGTTGCCCCGCCTGTCGAGGCGACTATGGAGATCCCTACTCAACCTATCGATCCGAATTCGTTTAGTCGTTCTCTTGGTCCCACCAAGCAGCCACCCACGGTCGACCTTAGCACTCAGTCGGGAGCCGCACGGGGCATCGCGGGTGCGTCTCGGAACCATGCCAACAACCGCCGAGGCGCCTCCCGAGGCCCGACTCGTGGTAGTGGTACCAGCCGGGGTCGTGGAAAACTCTGGGTTCCTTGATCGTATTGGCCGGTTCGTCAATCATACGACGGACGAATCGCACGTTTTCCAATACCGATGAAGACCGACGCGGTTGTTACATGAAGCAACAAAATTGAGTCCTTCTGCCTTTACCCGGGCTGCCTTTTAGTCCGACCTCTGTCGATTTCGACTTGACTTCATGGATGAGGCGAATGGGTCCTGGACAGGTGGCATGGCATCCGAACTGGTAGACGAGATCTAAGCGCTTAGTCTCGAGAGAGCCTACAACGATGACCGCTCAGATGGTAAGGGGGCTGTCGGAGAACCGGGCTACATGTTGGCCCGATTTCCTCTGACGAACGTCTCGAGATTCTGTTGAGGCTCGTAGCTGTCTGGGTCCATCACTTTTGCTTTAGTGGGAGGAGCGTTTGCTTTCATTTTCCCTCCTAGGACTTTGCTGGTAGGAAGCCTGGAGCAAAAAGGATTATGTCCGGAGGGAAGCTAGCTTTTCGACATGTTCTACTCTGCAATTACGAAAACAGATACAGCAGTTGTTCTTCGCTTTACGATCGATTTTGTGGGCATATTTTGGACTGGTGGAGGGGTTGTGTTGGTGGGGGGAGGGAAGAAGAGCAGGTTCAAAATACTCGGAATATTTATCAAGGTAGCTTGCCAGACAATATGAGTTATTGTGACATCGTATCATATTGTATCATGGGCTTGAAGGAGTAGGAAGTATAGCGATCTCTCTCCACATATGACATCGTGCGCCACCAGTTGGCTGGACTGGGCTAGGCTGGGGTCCCGTGGATCGGCCTGCCACTGGGCCATCACTTGACCTGACCACCCCGTCAATCGCCCTGACAACAACAACCTACGTAGCTGCTGGTGATCCTTTGACTTGTTTGAACTGGTGGGAGGGATTAACTGAACTTATTTATACCTCGGGAGTTCCCTTAGTTCTTGCACCCGAGTACTCCACCAATTTCTTTACAGCATCTCTTGTCACTGCAACAACAACACACCCATCTATATTGTTCGGAAAACATACGTCACTATGGACACCAGCGCCAGCGCCATCGACCAGACCCCTCTCTCCGCATCCCCCACCGAGCGCCGCGATTCGCTCGAGAAACACCTCCAGCATCGCCCGGACGTCCAGGACCTGAAAGAACGACACATCCTCCTCGACACTAATGTGGCTCCGTACGTGTCACCACCAAAGAGGCAACAGATCTCACCGTATTGCCCTCCCTCCCGCCCTAACATCTTAAATCGTATAGATCCCTCCAAGCCGCCCACCAGGACCTCGCCCGCCACCGCATGGCCGACGACCTGAAGAAGCACCTCGAGCACCGACCCGACCGCGAGGAACTTGTTGAGCGTGTGTCCCACCCCCTACCCCACAGCCCTCTAGCGTGGTGCAATGTATACTCGAACGTTGGATGATATGCTAATGTGTGTGTGTCTGGAAGGCAACATCCTCCCCTCGTCGACCGCCGCCCCCGCCCTGCAAGCCAACGCCCGGGAGCTGGAGAAGCACATGCTGGCCGATCATCTTGACCAGAAGATCGGGGCCCGGCCGGCGCCGGATGAGCTGATCTCGCAGGGGATACTGACGGAGGAAGAGGATCCGCGGTTCCCGACTGTTTAGTCGGGGGAGGGGGGGTGTAGTGCGGATGTGGTAAGATATGATTGATTCTGGATGGCTGAATGGCGTTTGTTGAGTTCACTTTGTATTTCGCTCGCGGATTGAGGTTTGTTGCGGGCGAGACTGTACTGCAGCAGCAGCAGCAGCAGCAGGTAGTGCCCGTGCTAGTGTTATTATTGTTAATTCATCCCTCACATTGTTCTGTTCATACCCCTGCACTACACATTACTCCTTTTTTTGTGTCGCAGTAATCCGAGCATAGTTCTAATCCTACACCACCACCACCAATCACCCGTGCATCATGTATCATACAACAAAGACGATATCCTCTTAATCAATAGGAATCCTCACCCGCCGCCCCTAAATCCGGCCTCCAGCCCTTGGGCCGCTCACTCCCGCGCACCAGGATCCCATACGCCGCGCGCTCCACCTTCTCCACAGACCCCTGCATCACCTCCGTCTTCCGGCCGATATCCCGGAACATGGATCCCGCATGCCGTCGTGGGATACTCAGGAGCTCGATGGCCGACCGCATCGCCCGGAGATCCACGACGATGGCGCTTTGCTCGGGGCGGAGGTGGATTTTCTTGCCGTCTCCCTCCCGCTCCCCCTCTCCTTCCCGTTTCCCAGTATTATGATGATCTGCATCGTCAATAGTGGCCGTCGACAACCCCGTCACCGCAAACCGCATCACCTCGCCGGTGAGATCGAAAATCCCCATCAGGTAATCCTCCTCCGTGAGCGGGATGCCTTCCGGTAGATGTGCCCGCACTTCCTGCATGGTGATGAGGGTCTGGGTGGTCAGGTAGTGGCGGAAGGAGAGAGCTTCGATGAACTCCTGGATCGCGCCGCTGAGTTGGCGCTGGTAGCGGTGGCGGTGCAGGGTGGCGAGGTCGGGGAGGGTGGATTCGAAGAGGTGCGTGATTTGCGTGAAGCGTTGGTTTGTCTCGGTTGCGATGGGGGCTGGGAGGGGGGAGGCGGGGGTGCGGATTCTGAGAGGGTTAGGTTCTGGGTGGTGGGGGATTGAGATTCGGGGGAGGGGGGGGGGGGTAAGGGTACCGGTTGGGAGGGGAGGA